>NC_052532.1:190472470-190625052 GCF_016699485.2 Gallus gallus | reverse complement strand
CCCCAGTTTGTATAAATACCTGGGATTACCCCGACCCAAGTGCAGCACCCTGCACTTGGCCTTATTGAACCTCATCAGGTTTCTATGGGTCCACTTCTCCAGCCTCTCCAGGTCCCTCTGGATGGCTTGCCTTCCTTCCAATGTATCGACTGCACCGCTCAGGTTGGTGTCATCTGCAAACTTGCTGAGGGTGCACTTGATGCCATTGTCTGTCATTGATGAAGATATTGAAGAGCACTGGTCCCAACCCCTGAGGGACACTGCTTGTGACCGGCCTCCACCCTGACACAACCACTGATCACAACCCTTTGGCTGCATCCAGCCAGCCAGTTCCTAATCCATCGTACAGTCCGTCCTTCAAATCCACACCTCTCCAATGTAGGGAGAAGGATGTGGTGAGGGACCATGTTAGAGGTGTTGCAGAAGTCTAGGTAGATGACACCCATCACCATTCCCCAGTCCATTGAAGCCATCACTCCATCATAGAAGGCCACCAGATTGGTCAGCCACAATCTGCCCTTGGTGAAGCCGTGCTGATCAAGTTCCAACCCCTGCCATGGGCTGGTTGCCACTCACTCATCAGGTTGCCCAGAGTCACATCCAACATGGTCTTGAAGGTCTCCAAGAACAGGGCATGCTGGTCCCAAGACGGATCCCTGGGGTACATCTCTCACCACCAGCCTCCACCTGGACATAGAGCTGCTGGCCACAATCCTTTGGCTGCAACTATCCTGCCATTTCACCTGAATTTATACTTCTTTTTTTCTCTTAAATTGAAAAGTCACTCATGATTTGGATGATTCTTTCTCTTTTAAAATAAATAAATAAATAGAATGTCTGCCTTAGTTGATCAAATGCAGATGATCAGGAGTCAACCAATCACATTCACATTAATGATTTTATTGTCCAAGCCTGTTGCAAATTCTATAAACACAGACCAACACCACTGCTAACTTTGCACCAGTGCCTGGGAAAGGAAGATACTGAGGCAAAGGGAATTCACAGACAGGAACTGAGTGACCCAAATTAGTCTTTCTCTTCCCATCTGCCTTTCTTCATTTTGCGCCCTTAAGCAAAATGTAAACATAATGAATTGCAGTGTCTTTTTAAAACAAAAAGTGGTCATGGCCAACCTGTGTGAAGCCTTTCTGGGGAAGCAATTGTCACAGCAGATGGTGTTCTTTTCATAATCCAGGTTGCAGAAATGGCAGTGCAGCAGTATGAATATTGTGTAAAGGTTGTAAATGTCACAGCCTGTTACTGCCTGGGCACCTGTACAGAGCAGGTGTCAGTGCTATTAAAAATGTTCATCCTGTGAGGCTACTCTGCTAAAGTGGGGAGGGGAGGTACTTACTGGAACTGAGTGTTGCTGCTTCTTTTGGTTACCTAGGTTGAGCTCACTGGGCAATGGAGCAGTGAGGAAGGGTTAAACCATGCATCAAATCCAGCAGAATGACACATAATTTTCTCGCTAACAAGAAGCAGAAAATACATATATATATATTTGTTAAAGGGTGTAGCAAGTGAGTTCAAACCATGCCTCTAGCTCAGTGAAATCCAGTGTTTGAACATCCTGCAAATGGTCCTGCTCCATGATACAAAATTGAACAAGCTGCTTGGCATTTGGTAAAGGACTTTCCTACCTGTAGACAGAATGAGACAAGAGAGCTAAATTTGCGGCTGATTTAAAATGGCACAGATCTGTCAAAGCCAATAAACCAACAAAGATACTCATGAAGGGAAAACCGTTCCTGAGCATTCTTCAGTGTGTCTCTTGTGTTGTTGTCTTCACTAACAGCAACGATGCTTAATAGCGCTATTGATATTCTATTTTTTGTAGTTAGTCTTTTTACATTTTTCATATATTCATGTTTGGGACATTATCTGCCAGAGATTAAGTTTCTTTACGGGGAAAAAAAAAAAAAAAGTGCATTTTTAGGAAGCTTGAAAGAAAAAAAAAAATATCGTGAATGATACCTGGCTGCAAATCAAACAGCATACTATGGACAGGAGGGCAGCTCTCTTCTCTGTATTTTGGGTGCTGTATAACATAGGGATCAGAAGTTGGCTAATTAAGGGCTACACAGAACCACGATCAGGTAATTAAAGACGATTAATGGCTCAAAGGACATGTACTATTCAAAGACAATTATTTTTGCCCTATTCTCAGCCACTAGGTGCCACTCTGTGCTATGGGAAGACCCATGCAGCACCTCTGGTGAACAAAAAAAAGGCAATGGCTGTTTACAAGCTCTTTGGAATTCTGTTCTTTCTTCCTATAGATACAGACACAGATCTACTTTATGTTCTCCATTATATTTTGCTATACCGTGATGCGTTCAGACAAGCAGAATTAACTGTATAATGTTAAATTTGACTGGATGTTTCTTGATTTTTGAAGAGTAACTTCTGCAGCGTTCAAGCCTTATTAGTGTGGAGGAGTAAAGTGGGGAGAGGCATAAAATATATAAATGTAGCGTGCTTGCTAAGCATAGCATTACTAAGTCAATACAATTATTTTTCAACTAAGCAGCTGAAAAAGATATGTAGGAACACTAAAAGTTAAATCAACATCGTATTGATATACAAAAGTGCTGATGGTGCAAGGGGAATACAAACCAATCAACAGACTAATTGTTATCCAGAAAAATACTAATAGCTTCTCATTATCACAACTACAACATATCTATTAGAGAGGACTGTATCTCTGTCTTCACCTGCTCATTAGAATGGTGCCTCACTTATTAACATTCAATTAGTAAAAAACCTATTCTGTTTTCTCTTGTGTAAAGTCTCCTCAAAAGCTGATAGTTATTTTCAAGTAGAGAATTCACTTTATAATGACATTCTGTCCTTCCACCACTGGAAAAAAAAAAAAAAAAAAAAAGAATAAAAACAAAGAAACTAAAAACAAAGCCCAAACAAGTCAATCCTCAAAACCCTGTTCATAGTCTATCCTTGGCCTTGCTTCCAGTTCAGCTGCTTCTGAATTCATTCATTCCTGGAAGCCGATCACCCATACCATGGGTCCAAGCATGTCATTAAAACAAAGTTCACTCAGTGTACTCCTATAGCAACATTCAATCTTTGTTACTGAGGGTGACTTTATGATGTATTTCTCCCCTTGTGTCACAGTTTGTGCCAGGTAGAGGTCGATTGTTGGCATATCTACAGAATCAAGGACAACTAGGCCATGACTCCCTGACTCTCCTAATCATGCTCCTTGTTGGAAAGTGAAGGAGTTCTAGAGCGCATTAGATGAAACAGTACCATATCCTCAGCATTCATTTCTAGTGAGCAATATCTGTCTCTGAATATACATTGTTTTGCTGATCTTTCAGCACCTGCCCTTACTGCAAAGCTCTTTTTGAAAACAACAGAAACTCTAAGATTTCTCACTGCCACCAAGCTCATACATATGAATGACCACCTGATGTGACTTATCCTGTTGTGAAAATGGATGGACTTACTGTCAAAAGAATCTCTACATTATACATTAGGCTGTGTTCTCAGAAAATTTTAAGTAGATCATGCTCCAGTGTTATCTCTGGACATTGCTTGAGCAGTCACATTTCCTGACTGATTATTTCTTGTGTTCCAGTTCTTCACAGTCCAACTCTCAGCATCAACTAAAACAATGGGTTGCTTGGAGATCCTAGTGAATAATCCCATTGCCTCTCTTGAAACCACATTGTTCCATTTCAGTGTATAGTTGCAACTGTTAATGAGGGTGTGAGTCTGATAAACATTCTCACAAAACTTTCACAGGTATCAGACTCAGACACCCCCTACTGCAGTATGCTTGACTTTTCTGGTGTTTCTTGTGTGGAGGCAACTTTTGAATATTAGAAGCCCTGGTATGTTTTACCACATTAGAAGACCATATAGAGGTAGAATACCAAATATAAATCTTAATCCAGAGGTAAATAATTTGTTTTTCATCCTTGGAGGAAGGAAAAAGAAATAAAGAAAGAAAAGAAAGAAAGAAAGAAAGAAAGAAAGAAAGAAAGAAAGAAAGAAAGAAAGAAAGAAAGAAAGAAAGAAAGAAAGAAAGAAAGAAAGAAAGAAAGAAGGAAGGAAGGAAGGAAGGAAGGAAGGAAGGAAGGAAGGAAGGAAGGAAGGAAGGAAGGAAGGAAGGAAGGAAGGAAGGAAGGAAGGAAGGAAGGAAGGAAGGAAGGAAGGAAGGAAGGAAGGAAGGAAGGAAGGAAGGAAAGAAAGAAAGAAAGAAAGAAAGAAAGAAAGAAAGAAAGAAAGAAAGAAAGAAAGAAAGAAAGAAAGAAAGAAAGAAAGAAAGAAGGAAGGAAGGAAGGAAGGAAGGAAGGAAGGAAGGAAGGAAGGAAGGAAGGAAGGAAGGAAGGAAGGAAGGAAGGAAGGAAGGAAGGAAGGAAGGAAGGAAGGAAGAAGGAAGGAAAGAAAGGAAGAAAGAAAGGAAGAAAGAAAGAAAGAAAGAAAGAAAGAAAGAAAGAAAGAAAGAAAGAAAGAAAGAAAGAAAGAAAGAAAGAAAGAAAGAAAGAAAGAAAGAAAGAAAGAAAGAAAGAAGAAAGAAAGAAAGAAAGAAGAAGGAAAGAAAGGAAGAAAGAAAGGAAGAAAGAAAGGAAGAAAGAGAAAGGAAGGAAGGAAGGAAGGAAGGAAGGAAGGAAGGAAGGAAGGAAGGAAGGAAGGAAGGAAGGAAGGAAGGAAGGAAGGAAGGAAGGAAGGAAGGAAGGAAGGAAGGAAGGAAGGAAGGAAGGAAGGAAGAAAGAGAGAGAGAAAGAGAGAAAGAAAGAAAGGAAGGAAGGAAGAAAGAAAGAAACTATCTTTACTACCTCCTTGCAGAAACCATTACCAAGAATCTGAAAAATTACAAGACAGAAAAATTACATGGCCGTTTTCAGTGGAAAGATACCTGAATTCCAGACATGATCCTCCAACTTTCATATCAGGTATTGGCTAAAAAGACACTTTTGAGATCTCACACAGAGCTGAATATGTTTCCTTTGTCTCCACCACTCATGCAGAACAAAAGGATGCCATGACAACCAAGAAAGCATATTTCAGAGACTCTAGTGTCTGTACTGACTGTTACTTGCAGAGCTTAGCACTACCTGTTGTAACCAGTGTAATTGATTTCATTGTTTTTATACCATTATGTTTACAATACACACACTGGTACTCCAGAAACCCATTATTCCAGTTCAGCTGGTTCCTCAGACTCAATAAATGTACAAAATGAGACATTGTACCAGGCTGCCTCATGATATCTGGGTAGGACATTAGGCTCTCTCGTCAAAAATCTCCAGCTGCTCTTTTCATTCCTCACCTAACAGAGTTTAGTTTGAAGTAAATTCATATACAAAACTAGGTTACAGGCGTCTAACATCTGTCCACTGCACAAGACCACAGCTTGCATCTAAACCAGCTGCATGTGAAGTAAAGCTTTTGGTCGTAGGTGTTAGAAGAGCTGCTACAGTTAGTCAAGTGAGGATAGTCCTCATTTTAAAACATCACCAGAAAAGGTGATGCTCTTCCATCTGCCTGCAGCATGCTAGGTTGTCACAGAGTAAGAAAACTCTTCAAACATACCATGGAAAAGCGTAAGAACATTTTGTTCAATTTCAGAAAGTACAGTTCTTAAAACTAGTGCTGTTACTTTGCCTATTTACAGACTGCTTGTGATTAATGAAACATGAAAGATCCCACTAACGTCTTTTTCATTGTGATGACACATTCCTGTCTAGCTAGTCTGAGATGTCAATGAATACTTCAGTAGGGCTTTAGATGCCCAAAAAAGACTACAGACACTAAACTCGATTGCTTGTAGAACTGTCTTCTTTTGCTTGTGTCCCAGGCTTCACAGCTGGCCAGCTTGATCATTAGACTAGATGCCAAGCATGAGGACATCATAAAATACTCGCTGTCTTGAACACTAGCAAGAAACCCTGTGGAGACATATTACTTTGATTAAGTGGAAATGGATATGAAAAGCTGAGACTGTTCTCACTGCATGGCAATAAATAATCATCTTCATGTGATGCTGATCTCAAAACAAATCCTTTCTTCTCATCAAATATTTTTTCTGAAATCCTTTAAATAGGCAATGACTTTGTAGTATGCAGGTGGCTCTGAAAGATATAAAGAGCACAAGCACTATCAAATAGAGCAAAGCCTCAGCTACGAAACACTAGTTTTAAACATAGTCACCACCATTAGCTGTGCATTTCCAACAGCAGTGAGCGCATGCCATGCTCATAAAAATCTGCACCAGTGGAAGTGACCACTGTAGCTGTCAACCCTGCTGAAATACACCACTCACTGCCTCACTGTCCTCCCATCCACTGTTTGGTCTCCATAAACATTCAGTAAGCATTAGTAAATGTTAATGAGTATAATTTTTTCCATATGGAGAAATTCTGTGACACACCTTTGTTTCATATAAACTTCCACGTCAGGTATCTTTTTGTCAGACTGCCCCTCTTCTGCCATCTATCACATTATTTGACAACAAAATATAATGGAATATTGGTGGGAAGGTTCATCCTCTACTGCCATGCCACAAACATCTGCCTCTGATATCACTGGCCAACTTCATAAAATAGGAGGCATTACTTTCAGAGCAGCCCTCATAAATGAAATCAGGCAAAAAGGAATAAATTATTTAAAGCTGCAATGCTGAGACTTTACTACTGGCTATAGCCTTCCTGTCAGCCTCTCCTGAAGCTGCCAAATTACTC
Source organism: Gallus gallus (assembly GCF_016699485.2). Taxonomy (NCBI): domain Eukaryota; kingdom Metazoa; phylum Chordata; class Aves; order Galliformes; family Phasianidae; genus Gallus; species Gallus gallus. The sequence continues at coordinate 190,618,342 of NC_052532.1, read as the reverse complement.
TCCAAGGAGCTATCTAGGGTGTTAAACTGCTTCATCAATCCTGAGTGCCTCCAACCCACTGCAGAACACAGTAGAGCTACTGCAGTGAGTTATAATCATTCTCTAAGATGAACATCCACAGTCAGAAAATTTTTCCACACACATGGTTTAACTTTTCCACCCTCATGGCTTTGCTTATGGACTTTGCTTATGACCATTAGCCAGGAACACACATCTCCATTCTCAGTCCAGGAACCTCAAGCACCCAGAGAGAGCACCCAAATATTGAATGGTCAGCAGAAGAGCTGTGAACAATTGGTTTCACCCTCAATAGAAGCAGTCAAGGCAGAACTGAAAGGGCAAAGGAAAAACAAAAGCACCTTTAAACACCTTAGAATCTAAGCAACGTAAGGCATTCAAACTGGATATATTTATTCATGGCCATAGCCAATTTACATTCAGTTCCAAGCTTGATATAATTTGGATTCAGACTAGGATCATGAACAGAAACCACAGATGGAAGATTTTATAATTTCTATACATAAATGCATTTCCCTTGACACCTCTGGAACCTTCAATACTTCAGTCTTGCCTGGAAAAGGTGATAGGCAGAAACCTGCTACAATTCCTAAAAATATTCATATTCTTCCTGTCATTTCTGGTCAGATCTTTTCCTGCAAGAATTGAGTTCTCCATCAGTGGAGTTACACATGATCCACTCTTCTCTTTTATTTTTTAACATGTGTCTGAAAGCACTGAGTTAACTGCTGAGGAGATTTGAGCTCAAGTTCCATTCATAAATAGATAAAACACTGCTCCTGTACTTCACATCTGCAGGCTGTATGACCATTCCTGAAAAAGACCACTGGTTAAATGAGATCACGTAGTAAGAACACACATTTGAGTGAAGACAAAGCCCCATGAGAGGTTTGATACAGCTGAGCATCTACACACCTGAAAATAACCAGATTTGTTTAAAGGCCTGGAGCATGCCTGGATTCCTGACTGATATTATCGGTACTATGAAGCTGCATATACATGCATATACTTCACCAGATTTGTTATGTAGGAGATTCCCTGACACTGCAGCATGATGAGATTACAGTTATTATTGCCATAATGTCTTTCTTGATGACACTAAACTGATATGCTAGAATTGGACATGAATCTTTCAGCATTTCTAGAACTCATTATCAGTTCAGATTCTCTTTAGTGAATGTCTGGTCAGTGTATGATTTAGGTTAGAAACCTAAATTTTCCTTTCTTTTTCAATTATCTAACCTATATCATAGATGGACTCATTACAACTAGCCAGTTCTATAGTAGACCCAGTGGAATATGGATTCCTACTCAAGAAAAGCATGTAATAGGTGATCTAAACCTCTATCAGTAGGTCAAGACTATCTTTGCTCTTCCATAAAATTTAAATCAAGTTTCAGATCTCAAAGCTGATTTTAAACATTCTCCAGGATATAGGCCTAGAAGAGCTAAGAGCTTTATGATGAACACCAAGTCAATAATAGTGCTGTGCTGTGCTGGCCCAGCTAAGTTCACCAAATAGGAATATGATCCTTTCTAGAATATATACAAAAGCATCCATAACTAAGATCATCACAGACATTGCAGAATTCTCTTCCAAGAATAAGAACAGCATCTTCAAAGTTATCTGTATTTCATACAGAGAAATATATGCATTTTCAGAAGAAAACATTTCACAATGAAATACATTGCCTCACAATTCTGCCACTGGAGAGGAGCTGAGAAGTACTGTGATAGAAGTCATTGTCACATTTTTGATAGACATTGGTTGAAAAACATCTCAAAATTACACAACTAGAATGACTATACAATATTCCACCTTCAGTGGCCAACCTTTGTATAAGGCCTGTAGAGTTCAGAGGTACAGACAAGAGGAACTGAAAGTAGACATTTTATTAACAGATGGAACTCTGCAAACTCAATGAAAAAAATCACTAAGAAGATGAGAGTGCCACACAACAGTCCTTAGAATAAATTTCATGTGTAAGGTCACCACTGTAGCAACACTTTTGGCAGCCTTCAGTAAGGGTAGCAATATCCAACTTAGATATATAAAGAAGTACACATACTTCATTTCAGTTCATATATTAACTTTGGATTGTGTGTCCACATTAAAAAGTTCCATTATTTATTGTATTTATTTGAATTAAGCATGATTAACTGCTAGCCATCCAGCTAAATAGGGAAGGAAGGTACTAGTTTAAGTAAACTTTGTAAACTACACTAGTAGGTTAGAATTTAACTGTAACCTTTACTCTCATACTGATTTCTGTGGTTCTTGCATTGACTTGGTATTCTGAAACCTCACATAAGATCTGACAGCTCATGCAGACACATTTTAATTAATTAATTTTATTGATTTAAAGTTTATAAAAAACAAATTTGCCATAACTTAGATTTTATTTGTTTTACTACTATTGTTTTAATTTTCTTAAGCTGTGGGCAAATTCTACCATAAACAAAAGCCAATAAATCTTGATTCAAAACTTATAATCAACACATGATATTGCAAAAACAGAAAAATATGAGGCTGTGCCGCAGCCCTCACTTTAGTTAAAAGTAGTTTTAATGACTTCATCCTTCATAGTTGCCCAAAGCACCCTGTGAAATAAACCTTTAACTCTTACATCGTTTCTGTCTTAAGGGTAATGAGCCATATGTGAAGACATCTGCAATGCCTGGAAAGAACGATCATTAATTAGAGAGAAGACAGGACACTTTCTGATTGCTGATATGGAAAGAAAAGCCTTTCAAAAAGTCCCTGGGATTAAAAAAGAGGATTTGTCCTCTAGTTTTCAAGACATGAACACTGTATGTATGATTTTTATTTCTCGCATGTGCTGGGAAGTAAAATTGCTGCAATGTGAGAGCAAGACACCAGAGAGGAGATGGAGAGCCAAGAGAAGGGAATTCTGTGGAAAAGGCTAAGACAACAGCATATGTTGTTTGTACAGAAACCTCTTTCTGACTTATCCAGAGAGTCTGAAGGCAGACCCAAAAGCAGGGCACAGACTGTAGGCTTAACCTCTTCTTTTTTTTTCCCACTCTAATTGCCCTTAGTTTACAAATTACAAGGTCGGGTACTTTAATCTAGTAATTTTCTTTGGATCGAGGTGAAGCCTTGTCATCTCCTCCTGACTGAACATCCATTTTGAGTCACTTTCATTTACACCTTTATGTGGGCACCATCTGGTGTCATGCACACCATCCTGCAGGGACAGCCCCATTACGCCCTCTCAGTGAAGCATTTTCCTGCAGTAGAGTGGAGTTTTTGTATAAATTTTTAACTTCTTCATTGGTAGCAGCCCTTGGCTTTTTCCAGGCCTGGAGAAGAAGAGCTGAAAGTGTTTTGCAACAGAAAGACGCAAAAAATACACTCACAGATTAGAGAAAATAATTTACATGGAGAAGCAGAAAGAATGATTCCTGGCAGACTGAGATAAGAGGAATGAATCATCACCTTGCTGATCTCTCTCCATTGATCATAAAGGGAAATGAGACAGCTAGTTCAGAACAGATGCCTGACTTTTAGACTCCTGAAGCTAGACGATCATAATCCCTGTCAAGCTTGAGAGATGAGTGCTTCAGAGCCCAAAGTTCTACGTGTTCTAGAAGGTAACTCCCAGCCAGAAGTCTGTCTTATGATCAACTTTAGCACCAGTTCAACTCAATCTCTTGAATTGTATTATAACGACTTACTTGGTTACTGTATTCTCGAAGGAGGAGTATATTTGCCATGAAACACACTTTTACAGCCTTGCAGGTTTACTTCTCCATCACATAAAACAGATACATAAGCAAATATCGCAGACTTGCACAGGATTTCTTTTCTACCTATCTATCTCCATCAAAATCCATGGTTTACATGTGCTAATAGATATGAAAACAAACAGTTGTAGGTTATGCATATACCATTTAGATATTTGGCATGCTAATTGATCAATAATAACATATTGCCTTGTAATGTGAAAAATCTCAGTATATAACACAGAAAAAAACTAATTGGGTTTAGGTCAGAAACAACAGATTGAGTACCTGGGTCAGGAGTAAGAAGGCACAAGTTGAACCCAAATCATGTTGAATCGTGATGGCCCTGACTCTGAATTAATAAACTCTGCTGGTGTATAACATCTAAATGAGAGCAGCTTGACAGCATGTCAATTTATAACATAGAGAACAAGTGACTGGTCTGTCTCTATTCACTTTCAGTTAGACAAACAGCTGAAGCATATTTTTTCTTATTTGAAAAAAACATTCTGCACAGTTACTTCTTATTTCATTATCATTATACTATTACTCTGTATAATTTATTATGATTTCCTTTCATTTCATTTTATTACCTATAATTCAGTGATTTCCATGTGCCATTGAAGACTTCACAGAGAAGGAAAGAACAGAACTTTGTGAAAATGTCCTTTATGTTTAATAAAAAGAAGCATTCTTCTACCAGGAGTTCCAGTATATCAATGCTCTCGGTTTTCATCAAATACAACTTGTCCTCAAATCTTAATTTCTTTGTAGCTATTTAAATGGAAGCTATGGTTTTCATGAGCATGTACTCTGATTTTTCTCAAACAGAGCCTGCTCATCTAAGGAATTTGGCCCTGTTCCCCAGGTAAATCTACTCCTGGAGGCATGATAATCACTAACTGAGGATTTTGGTGCATTGTGGGAGTTTCTGGAGTGTAAGTCCTTGACAGATGGAGACAGCATCTGAACAACTCCGCTAGATTCAAGCCAGCATCATCATTAATGTATATACATGATCTAAGTTAGAATATTTGAAACAAAAAGAAACAAGTGCCAATAGATGTCTCCAAAAGGATCAGCCTGCTCCTGATGTTGCTTTTAACTCCGAATAAGTAGATGGCTGCTACTAGATTCTTCAGAAACAGAGTGGTCTGTTGAAAAATCACTGCCTTTTGTCCAACAAGGATAATGACAACTCAAGGAACGAGCAGGTAGAATATTTTCAGTATTTAGGACGCTGGAAACACTGATGGCTTCTTAGTGGATGGCAACAGACACAGTAGCATCACACATAACACAGCAGCTTTTTGAAGGACTGTGGTTCACATGGAGCAAAGGATGTGCAAGTCTCTAATGCTATTTCTTAAAGTCATCAGCCATTCAATGCAGTGACTAACTGCAGCATATTAAAAAATATATATACCATCCTTAGACAATGCTCATATATTACCAAGGCAAATGAATATAGTGGTACTACCCAGTGCCGACATCTTACTGAATAACATGGACAGAAAAATCACTGCTATCAGAGAGATAGGCCTCAGGTGACACTTGGAATTAAGAAAACCTGACAGAAAATAAATGTCTATCTGGAACCGTTAAAAGATTGCTTTAAATACAGGTTTTGCTCCAAACAACAGCTTGGCAATTTGTGATTTTTAAAGGAAAACTTGTTTCCTTTTGCTTGAAACATTTAGGGATAATAGCCCAGCCCTCAGTGACAGATGCTGACAACAAAAACTACAGCTGACAGAAATTCTCATCATAAAAAAATAGTAATATTATGACTAAGAAATCCACCCTGCCAACACTTATTTGTAGCCTTAACTTGTAGCAGACAAACATTTTGATGTCTGTAGCATCAGGGCCTAAGTTTAACTGGATTTTTTTTAATACACATATTTTTTTCAGTAGCCCAACCTGCTTGGTATTTCCTTGCTTACATTACTAGAAACAACAGAAGCTACATTATTCGTTTCAGGGAAAAGAGATAAGCAGGCAGTGATTTTCAGGACTGATGTTGCAAGCCTGGAAATATCAATAGAAGCAGAACTGTAATCCTGAAAACAGAGTCAAAAGCAGGAAAAAGAAAAAAAAAAAAAAAAAAAAAAAAAAAAAGGAGATTACTAAAGTAAGCCTTGAATTCTGCTTCAAAACAGATGTGATAAAACTCCCTAGGTATTAATACCTTTCAAACTCCTTTATAAAGGTAGTTAACATATTTATCATTGCACATCTGGAGAAACAGGTTCCTGAAGGCAAACAACCCTGACTGACGATATTCAGAATTGCACTTTTGTATTTCAAATAAAGCTATTCCTGATGTACCCTGCTGGGAGAACAGGGATGATCTCAGCAGGGTGAATCACTTCAGCTATTCAAATCATGTCCTCTTTATCCAACATGTCTTCTTCCGTCCACGTTCATCTCAGTGAAGGCACACAGGGACTAATAAGGCACAGTTCATCTGACCTCTTTAGGTGATTGCTTCAGATCACAGCCTGAAGAGCTGTCAGGTGTCATTCTTTCATGTCAGTAAGGGAAACTGAGAGTGACTAAGACAGGCTGATCTAAAGTGAAGTGAAATCACCCCAAATCACTGGTTAGAGAAAACAGATAATTTGGTGTCCTAAGAGGACTTCTCTGACACAGTCTTGCCCAGCCATTGAGATGAGAGAGTTCAGAGGAGGCCTATGAAGATGCTCAAAGGTGGGATCACCTCTCTTATGGAAATAGGAAGCTGGGCTTATAGAGCCTGAAGATGAAAATGCTCTGGGGAGACCTCATTGCAGCCTCCAGATCCTAAACAGGACTACAGGCAAGATGGGGAGGGGCTCTTTGTCAAAGAGTGTAGTGACAGGAAAAGGGGTAGTGACTTTAATGTTATGCAGATTAGACATTAGGAAAAAGAATCATTCACTGTGAGGGTTGTGTGGTGTTGAAACAGGTTGCCCAAAGAAAATATGGATGCCCCATCCCTGGGGGTATTAAAGGCCAGGTTGGATTGGGATCCTGAGCAACCTGGTCTTGTGAGAGAATCATGGCAGAGGTGTTGGACCATGATAATCTTTAAGGTCTCTTCCAATCCAAACCATTTTATGATTCTATAATCCAGTTTTGGCATTTATAATAGCAAACGTGGATGTTGGGACTCTTGTTCTGGAGATCATATACACAGGAAGCTACACATTTACGTTTAGTACCTACCATCAAAATGGCAGCTGTTTATCCTCATACAAACATCTGCTTTTTTTCGTTTTGCCTTCCATCTCCACAGAGGCAGCTATTTTCCTTCTCTTCTTCCTCATAGATAAGCTATCACTTTTCCCCCGTATCTCCCAGTCACCTTTCATTCTCTCTTTCTAATTAGCCCTTTATGTATAGCTGATGATTATTATAAAAATTCAATTTCAATACAATTTATGTTGAAAATGTTGAAAAAGTACATCTCTTCAAGTCAAAATGGATACATGCCCTCCTGTCAAAGGAGCATGAAAGACACACAGACCTGATAGCAGCATCCTATTCTTTGTGTGTGCTATTAGTGTGTTTTCACAGTTCTCAACCCATGGATACCCAAAGATTGTGGCAGATCTTTGAGACAAACTTTAGAAGGTTTCTTGAAGTAGAGGGATAAAGGCTCCACTTAAATTTTCCTAAAATTTCAGATTATTTTGTTCATCCTTTGTTGCCCTAAAACGATAAAGCTGCCACACTCTATGTGCTTCACATGATATTATTCTTCTCAGGGTCTCATCATTTTGGAGCAACTGAACCACAAACTGGCAAGCTCACCAAATGAGGGAACATAAGTGTAATTGCACTTAATTGACAAGGCATCACAAACTGCAAACTACAAGCTCAAAGGCAGAAACATTAATGGCAGCAGCATGTATATATAGTGGCAGTTATTTTTGATCAGGAATAGGATGCAGAGATGTTTTAATTACCATACTTAATGTTATACATGCCGTGCTACATTTAACCTATTTGAAAGCTGGCATGCAGGTTGAACAGCATTAAAACATTAATAAATTGCTGCTGCTTGTGGTTCTGATTGAAGAAAGAATACGACTCTAAGCTCAGACTGCACTGTAGAAAAACTTACTGTTTACTTAGGGAAACAATGCTTCCCTTATTAACTTTTCTAATGCTGCAGCAAAGGTTACACAATTATTTTTTTCAAGGTGAGTCACCTCGAATTTTGGTAGCGTTTTCATGTTTTCTGTTAATTGAAGAGAAACCAGAGTAGGCAGCGGTTTGCATAACCTTCAGGACATGGTAATGTCCATATAGACCATGCCTTCCTCACAGCTTAGAGGTCATGTCATATTCATTCATCTCTAATGGGAGGCTGTCATTGACTTCACCTTTAATGTTTTTATCCAATGGAAAGCAATTAAGAGCAATATTTTTTAAGAGGATCAACCAAAGGATTGGATTACAGACGACTGATTTTCAGTCAACACTGTGTACAGTGTTGAAAATTGGCAGGGAAAATAAAAGAAAAACCAGATGTGACCAATATGATTTGAGAAATCCAGTTCAAAAAATAAAACTGCAGAATTCAATTTGTGTATTTGTGAGTTTTTGTACACCAAAAATCTCTGTCACTGCTTTTCAGTATAGGTACATTTCAAACATACAAATAAGTTTTAAGTTAATGTTCTGATCCTAAATCCTTTATATTGCCATGAGAGATGTATTGCTATGAGACAAAATGAATACTCTGTGCTTATAGGAAGGCTCTGCCTGTCATAAGACTACAGTACTTTTAGTATTCAAATGCAGAATAGTGTGTGGAGTTAAGTGTATATTCACTGTACTATTTTCTGAAGGGATGAAATCTTTGGTTCCACTCTTTATAGAACTGATTCCACTTCCATGCACATAGCAAGTAATGTGAGGACTCAGCTAGTACAGGAGTGTTCAAATCACAGCTTCAAATTATTCTCTCTTGCCTTTATTCTCTGTTATCAAATGTGCCTTTATACAAATTAACAGGGACCAATTAGCAGGAGCTCCAGATAAGCCTTTATATGTTTGATTATATAGCAAAGAAATTAAATGACCAGTGCCTTATCTTCAAGTTACAAAACTAAAATAGCTAACGAGTACAGTGCAAGCACAGATCAATCCTAACAGGAGTGACACATTCAGAATATAATTGTAATTAATGTTTTAAAAGTTGGAGGAATAACCGCATGCATCAGTACAGGTTAAGGGATTACAGTGGACAAAAGATTGGCCATGAGCCAGCAGTGTGTCCTTGTGGTCAAGAAGGCCAATGATGTCCTGGGGTGCATTAAAAAGAGCATAGACAGCAGGTTGAGGGAGGTGACCCTCCCCTGATACTCTGCCCTGATGAGGCCACATTTAGACTACTATGCCCAGTTCTGGGCTCCCCAGCTCAAGAAAGAAAAGATTCTCCTAGAAGGAGTCCAGCAGGCTCCCACAAAGATGATAAAGGGCCTGGAGCATCGCCTGTATGAGGAAAGGCTGAGTAACCTGGGTCTGTTCAGCCTGGGGAAAAGAAGTCTGAGAGGGGATCTGATTAATATTTATAGATATCTAAAGGGATGTGGTAGGCAAATGGATAAGGCCAGGTTCTTCTCAGTGGTACGTACCAGTAGGACAAGGATTAATGGCCTAAAACTCAAACGTAGGATGTTCTGCACTAACATGGAGAGGAGTTTCTTTACAGTGATGGAGCACTGGAACATGTTGCCCAGAAAGGTTGTGGAGTCTCCGTCTATGGAGATACTCAAGACCTGTCTGGACATCTACCTATGCGACCTACTGTAGGGAACCTGATTTGGCAGGGGGGTTGGGCTCGATGACCTCTTGAGATCCCTTCCAAACCCTGCAATCCTGTGATTCTGTGAAGTTAAGGAAAAGAATTCACACTGCAGTGAGCTTGTATTGCAGCAAGACCTTTTAACATGTCTGTTTAGTAGATATATTATGAATAACAAACAATAGATGTATACAACAAAAGAAATGATATTATAGAAGCTATTACAAGATTTTCCCTTGTTTCTTTTCTTTGCCGTGCACTAGCTTGGAAATGGTATTTTATTTAAGAACTAAACTTGTATAACTGCTTCAGCGGTGCTGACTTCAGGGACACTCACGTAAGAAACTAAAATCATTAGACTACACAGAAACACCTGCACCTTGTAGAAGTTCACTATTGCAATTTCACTTTTAGCTTGCTTTCTTCTATACTTGGCTGTGCAGATTTGCCTTATTATTTTCAATTCATGATTCATAGTCTCATAGAACGTGTAATGGAATATGCATTTTTTTGCAAATGGAATTTGCATTTTTTTTTAAGCAACACTTAAGGAAACCTTTCAAGAATGGTGCAGGAGTACAATTCAAATCACTTGAGTTTCTGCTCACCCACTGTTGGGCATCTCCAAGTTTTCATGAGTTGTTTGGCCTCTTGAAAACCACACTAGTTTTATCACTGATTACCCCAACACTTATTAAGAAAGAAAGGAAGACATGGTGTTATAGAGATACTGATTTCCATAATGGAGAGGTATTCAATGCCAGGTTGGATGGGGTCCTAGGCAATCTGATGAAGTACCTGATTTGGTGGTTGGCAAACAGCCCATGGAAGGGATCTTGGAACCAGGTAACCTTTGAGATCCCTTCCAACCCATGCCATTCCATGATTCTATGATTCTATGACAATGCATGTTCTTAGGGCCCTGCAAATAATTGTTTGGAAAGATACTGAAATCCTCACGACTGAAGGTCTCAAAAACATGCTAAATAAATATTTGCCAAGAAGAAAAGATATATTGTTGATGCTGCCTTCAAGGTCTTATCGGCTTTTTCCAGGTTGTTCTATAAGATTTTATACAGAACTGCATTTTTAATGCAAACACACTCACATCTAAACAACATAGAAGATAATACTAGTAAGTTAGATGAGCAAGAAAAATAAGCATGGCTTAATAATTGATAAACATTAATTTCATAGTAATTATCAGGTAGATGGAGGTACTAAAAATGTAAGCATGCAAATTAATATATTAAATTATCTTTTGAAATGAGTAAATCTACCAAGTAATTATCTGTTCCAATGGAAACACCTTTTTTTTAACAAAATACTGGTCATTAAAATTAATACTTTGAAAAACATGTTGGGGGAAAAAAAAAAATTAACAGAAAGAACTATACCTATCTAGTAAATAAAATGTGCCTGGCACTGCAGTCTTCCAGCACAGAATGGTCCACGCTCATCTTCTCACCCTCCAAGAACTCTCAGTCTGCATACAGATTCTCTGTAGGAAATGGTCTTTGGCCAGCAGGTTTCTTCCAAATAGTGACCATAACCATGAGTGCAGGTGAAAATTGCATTAAGGACAGTCTTAGCATTTGAACAGCAGAAACTCACAAGTTTCAGTGCCCAGAAATGTTTTCTGTCAAAATTTAATTTAGTGATATAGATGTAACCAATGAGAGGAGTGTCATGGCAGAGTAATTTGCAACTTGTTTTGTATTTACAATACTCCACAAGAGTAAATATGTGATGTAATGGCCCTGAGGGCATCACCATGGTGGCTGTTCAGGATCACTGTCACAAGATAACTGTTTCTGAATAGCATGCATTGTGGTGGGAAAATGAGTTTCAACCATGCCTTTGCAACGTATGGGAAAAAAATAAAAGAGAACTGCATGAATTATGTCTCCTAAATAACAAAAGGAAGGAAAGGGAGTGTGTGTAATTTCTGATTGAATTCAAAGCTCCAGGTCTTAAGAATAAATAAAAAACACAGGGGAATAAAAGCAGTATGCAGGTTTGTGCCACCAAGAGTCCCAGACAGTTCCCAGTGTTTCCTGTGAGCTAGCTCTAGCTCATCAGAGAAAATTAGACTATGGGATGCATTAAAAGTATGAGTCCGGCTTAACTGTGTTTTGTATAGATTTGGGTTAATATGTTTTGGGTCTAGACTGCTACTGTGTGGTCAATATTACCTGGCACCAGCTACCTGTCTAGAAACCAGATGCAGTGTTTGGTCTCTATTTCCACATCCTGGGCATAGTCCTTAGAAGCCATAGCCTTTAATGTTGCTGATGTGTAAGTGAACTGGATTGAAATCTGAGGTTTTGGCCTTCTCCACTAGTAGACAGACATAGTATCCGTAAGAGCTTTCTTTATTCAAAATCAGAGTAGAAAAGCCAGTGAACATAAAGGAGAAAGAGGCAAAAGAAACAGCCCTTTTAGCCTTCTAGCCTTGCCTTTCAGGACTGAAGCTCTTGGGTTTTCCTCTTTGGCAGCATAAGTCTCACTGCCTTTCTGAAACACTGGAAAGTATCCTGTTTGACATTCAAACAGTCAGAAGTTCAAATCCTGGTAAAACTGTCATGAAGTTCATGAATATTTTCCCCCTATACCTTGCAGGAGCACTAAACTCAGACAGAAAATTACAGGGGAAAAAAATCATAGCAAGTGAAGACATGCTGCAATATCTAATGAGAACACAGCCTTTATTCTGATAAAAGTTCTTTGTGTTACTCTTTTATTAAGAGGGACCATGCCAATTTCTCTGTACACACAGCAGATCAGAAGGGGCTTTTACAATGCAAAGCCTTAGAGTATCTTCTGAATGTACCTGGCATTGCTCTGAATTTCCACTACCTACTGTTCCTCTTCATCTCAATCAAAGAGAATAGCTCTGAACAAAGATTAATGAAAATAATTATTAAGGTGATTATTAGCAGAGATTACTTTTGCTGTTAGTGTCTGAGGCATTAATAATGCTCTGTTTATGGGTGAGTGCCATTTTCATTAAAGCTCCCACGTACACACCCTTTTTCTTTGTAAGATTGCGAACCAGCCTTAAATTAAAAAGACGAATGCTGGCAGCCTGGGTATAATTGTTGCTCTATTCCCTTTCCTCAAAGGAAACAGATAAAATCAACTGAAATTATTTCTTAATTTCAGGCAGAAACGAGTCACAAAATCTGTCTGTGGTACTTATTTAATCATATTTATTGAAATAAGTTATGTTCTCTGACATTTCACTGAAACATTCAGAAGGATTGAAAGACAATGCTTGTTTAATATCATAGAATCATAGAATTGTTTGAGTTGGAAGGGACCCTTAAAGGCCATCTAGTCCAACTCCCCCACGATGAACAGGGATACCTACAGATCCATCGTGCTCAGAGCCTCATCCAAACTGATCTTTAACATCTCTAAGGATGAGTCATCCACCACATCACTGGACAAACTGTTCCAATGCCACACCAGTCTTATTGTAAAAAACTTTTTCCTTATATCCAATCTAAATCTGCCATCTTTTAGTTTGAAACCATTTCCCCTTGCCCTATCACAACAGACTCTGCTGAAGAGTCAGTCTATGGTGGCCCAGAGGTCCTTAAACCAAACTTTTCTTCCATCTCAGTTTTGAGAGTCTTACTCACTAGAGTTCACTTTGTCATTCATGGCCTATTTAATTGCACACTTGCCAGCCATTTGATGCCAAAAAGATTTGAAAGACTGTCTTTCTCGTGTAAAAAGCAATTTTCAGTCCTAAATAATACAACAAGCACATAATTGCCATTCATCTCTAATTTTTTGTCCACAACTGTTGATGTAATTATGGACGAGGCAGATCTTGCTTGATTTTAGGCATTATTGTGTACATTTGTGCTAGTCACCCTAGGCTCTATTTCACACAAACCTAGGGAGTGTGAATCATCTAATGAACTTCACATATCTATTTTAGGATGAATCATGTCCAGAATTTCCTCCCACATTCCTCTGAACAACTGTAGACATCAGAAACTTGGAAAGATGAATTGTATCTACTGATCTTACCTGTAAGACATGCGGCTAGAGCCTTTTTGGCTCTCTGGATGATCACAAAGTTCTGGTGAAAGGCTGGAAGACCTTGGTGCAGAAGGTGCATCACAAAGCATCTTAAATCAAAATGTACACAAATTCAGATCTAATTTAAACTTTCTTGCTACCTCCTCTCAAGCTCTCATTCCTCTCCCTGCTGGAATTCGAATGACTAACTCTCCCAAACTGTTCAAATATTTCTAACAAAAACATGAGTTGTAGAAGAAATCACTCCAATTAGTGGAAAGTAGGTGATGTCTTTTAATAGGTATATTATTAACCTCTCATGAAACCTGACCAGACTCATTTGCATGTAGCCAAAAAAATAAAGATTAGGACTCTAATAGCCTTCAGGCTCTCATAATAATAAAATGTGGCTGAAGTAGAAATGAAGTCATATTCCTGTTTCAGCAGAAATTATGTGTGTAGTGAAAGAAAATCTTATATATGCAAGGCCTCATCACAAGATTTTACTATTACTGGTCTTCTAAACATACACAGCCACAGAGCCATTTTAAGGAGTCTCAGCAGGTTACTTTATTTCCTCCTCAAGTATGAAGAGCCAGACAGAGTAAAAGCTCTTGACAAGAATCAAGTTTGATAACCATTTCTTCTGTGGAATGAGATTAGAAGAATAGCTATTGTTGCTGCAGGGAATGTCCATACACTAATGTGCTTTTTAGCCACCCAGCACACCTTGACCTCTCTCTCAGCCTCTGCCATCAACCTCTGACATAGCAAAAGGCAGGCAGAAGGCAATTTTGCTGTCTGCAACAGTTTGCTGCCTTAGGCAGAACTAGCCCTGCACTGAGTCTGCCCACAGCAGAACAGAAGGTTTTTGAGGGCTTCAGCCCAAAGGAATCACGGAATCACAGAATGGCTAATGTTGGAAGGGACCTCTGGAGATAGTCTTGTTCAACCATCTGCACCAGCAGGGACACCCATAGAAGGGAACCTAGTGCCACGTCCAGGCAGCTTTGGAAATCTCCAAGTTGGAAATCCTCTTTGGGCAATTCCACTTTGTGCCCACTGCCTCTTGTCCTGGCACTGGGCACCACAAGAGCTCCATCATCTGTGTTCTCCTTTCAGGTGTTTATAGACATTTACAAGATTCCCCCAAGCTTTCTCCTCTCCAAGCTAAACAGTCCCAAGTCTCTCAGACTTTTCCCATAGAAGAGGTGTTTCAGGTCTTCACCATCTTGGTAGTCCTTTGCTGGACTCTCTCCAGTATGTCCGGGTCTTTAGTATTAGAGGGCCCAGAAGTGGGCACAGCACTCCAAATGCAGCCTTTCTAGTGCTGAGTAAAGGTGAAGGATCACATCCTTTGACCTGTTGGCAGTACTTTGCCTAATGCAATCAAGAACACTGTTGTCTTCTTAGCAGCAAGGGCACATTGCTGACTCATTCAACTTGATGACCATCAGGACCCCCAGGTTCTTTTCTGCAGAGCTGTTTTCCAGCTGGGTGCCTCCAGCACATGCTGGTTCCTTGGGCTGTTCCTCCCAGCGGCAGAGCTCTGCACTTCTTGAACCTCAGGAGGCTCTTATAGCCCAATTTCTCCAGTCTGTCTGGTCCCTCTGCTTGGCAGCATGACATACTGGTGGATCAGCCAATCCTCCAAGTTTAGTATCATCTGTGAATTTGCTGAGGGCACACTCTGCCCCAGCATCCAGTTCATTAATGAAGACGTTAAACAGGGCTGGACCCTGTATTAACTCCTGGGATACTCATTACATTAATCCTAATGGAAAATCTGGTGTGGAATGTAAACAGTGAAGTACCAAGTACTTCAGTTTAATGCTGTTAAGCAATAATGACTGAAAGGCAACAGATTTTTGCAACCAAAGCACAGTTTGAAGTTAATACTTAAGAAACTGAAACAATGTCTTTTCACTTTGCTTGAGAATAAGGTATCTATTGGCTGCAATGTACAGGCTGGTATCAACTAATACAGCTCATCTAGATCTTATAGATCTAGATCTGGCCCCTGTGCAGTGCCAGATGTTGGGCTCTAGAATATATCTGCCTACTTCTTGTCCTTCATGTAGTAGTGGATCAATTGTAATAACTAACAGAACTGTTTGGAAATCACAAGCCTTCAGTGGAATCAATTGCAAATTAAATGTGTCATTATATGAGAGCTGCTCTCAAAGTAATGCTGTCTATTTTATGATGTTAGTCCACAGCATCAGAGGAGAGTGGTGGTGGTATGACAGTAGAGGCTGGATCTTCCCATCAATATTCCACTATATTTTGTTGTTATGTGACAGATGGCTTCCATCTTCTGAGGGACGGTTGGACTAAATGGCATCCAATATGGAAGTGCATATGAAGTAAAGGTGTGTCATCTTCCATGTGGAAAAAGTGCATTCACTGACATTCATCAACTCATTCTGAACATTTATGGAGACCAAACAGTGGATGTGAGCACAGTGAGGTGGTGGATGATGTGTTTCAGCAGTGATGACACTGACAGTGGATCACTTCTACTGGTGCAGATTTTTACGAGCATGTCAGACAGCTTCTGCTCACTGTGGCTAAAATGCATAGCTAATGATGATTGCTGTGCTGAAAACTACTGTATTGTAGCTGAGAATTTTCTATATCAAATAGTGTTCTTGTGCTCTTTGTATCGGTTGTAATTTCCATGAAAATAAATGTGAGGCATTACTTTCAGAGCCACCTATGTGTATATGTATGACACTTTAAATGATAACAAAATCTCTCCAGTTTCTCCAAAAGGCAATTCATATAATTTTACAATGTTAACCATAGATTTCTTAAGGACAGCCAGATGATTGATATATTGTAAATTGCAATACCTATAAAAGTTGGGGTGACTGAGCAAGATTTGGGTTTATGTCTCCAGTGAAGCCATAAATTATCTGAGGAAATATGACAAGCAATTCATCAAAATATAAACCACATAGTCAAACAAGAGTATATATTCCTTTAATGCTTAAGCCAAATCTGATCAGAATTCAAAAGCAGGCTTTCTATGACTTCAGGAGGCTCAGGATGCAGACCTAAAGGGAAATTAACGTCTGAATTGGAAGGCTGAGTATAAAGTAGTATAAAGTTTGAAGTCAGAAAAACACGCATATTCATCCTTTATCAATAAAGTACTTATCCTTTTGCAACTTATGTTTTAGTATGTTATGTTTTTGAGCTGAAACACATAAGTTAAAAAGGATCCTGCATTGCTGGCCAACATGGGAAGGAGGGAAATCTCCCTCTTGTCCTGGGGAATTAAAAGCAGAAGTGCCATCTGGCTGCCAGTCATGTAAGTCAAGAAAATGACTGATGAATTTTTTATTAGCCCAACCAGAATCCTGCACTCTGCAGCTTAGAGGTACCTTGACTTTAAATCCTGACTGATGTGACATTCTCTGCACTGCCTATTTATTTGGAACTTGCCCCATTTTAAACCACATCTGCTGGTACAGCAAAGGATAATAATTCTTGATGCAGTCTGCAGTTCACAGCTTTGTTAAATGCTTTTTATCAAGAGCCTGGAGAACTGAAATCCTTCTTTTATGCACAGAGCAAACACAACAGGAACAGCTGTAGTGTCAACCTTCCTGTCCTACCCCATCACAAGAGATGGCCATGCTGTTTACCTGGTCAGTCTTCCCTCCCAGTGCTTATTCCTGCTCCTACATGAATGGCTGTTAGTAGTAACGTGCTCTCTGATGGGGTCACCTGTCTAGAGGAGAGTATATTACTTGAGTATATTACTTGAACCATTTCATGTCCCTGGAGATGTTCACGTCCAGGTTGGATGGAGTCCTTGTGGGCAGCCTGATGTAGGAGCTGGCAAGTCTGCCCATGGTAGGGGAGTTGGATCTCAGTGATTTTTAGTGTCCTTTACAACTGAAGCCATTCTATCAGTCCACAATTCGATCTCTCCTACTAAAAATGACCCATATGTACAGAGAGAAAGCCTAATGATGATTTCAAATTAACACCTTGTAGGAGAGTTGAAGGCCATTTCTTTGGGTCCAGACCCACGCAGTCTTCAAGGCTTCTCATAAAAAGCGTTTTTTTCAACTTCTGCCAGACCATGCAAGCAAAGGCACTCTCATACAAACAGTAGCAAACATCAAAAGAGATTTGTCCTGAGATATTACAGAAATTCAATTGAAAGCATTGCAAATGTGTATGCACACATATAAAGGAACTGAGTACTTGAAGCCAAGTTTGCTGTACGAACGTTTCTCTTGTTATTCAGTCTAAAGAAACCAGAGAAAACACATTCAGAAGGAGGCTTTCTAAAGAAAGAGTCACAAAGAGGGTGGAATAAAATAAAAAACATGAATTTGTTTGTCACTATAAAGTAACAAAGTGTAGAGCATTGCAGAGGCAGTAATATGGAACCCAAAGCACAATATGCAGTACATTAATATGTTAGTGTGGACAAGTTTGGCTGACCCAAGAAGCTAACCAGGCTAATTACCTCATCCCAGCTTTGGAGCAGACTCATTCAGCCCAACAGGTGGCACCTCCAGCCCAAGGCCCGCTCCTGTATGGGCTCTCCATGGCCTACAGCCTCCTTCAGGCCAAATCCACTGCTGCACCATGGGCTGCATGTGGAGGTTTGCTCCATGCTGTTCCCCTGGGCTGCAGGGAAACAGCCTGTTCCACCATCATCCTTTCCTGGGCTGCAGGGAACTGCTGCTGAAGTTGTAGGAGCACATAGTAAGACAAACTTTTTGAATTCTTGTTTGTCTTTCTCTAAATGCTTGAGAAGCCAGTTCACCTCCTGGAGCGTTTTCAGAAACCTGACATTTTTATTTTTTTCCAGAAGATTTTCTAGCTGTGTGCCAAAATAGATACCTTTGAATGTTTTAAATTATTTATCTTTGCTTGTATGTTGTTATTTTCAACACGCAGGTGGAGATATATGCATGTTTCGAGTTGATTCTCGATTCTCAATTTGAATAAACATTTGGAGAATAAGAAGTGAAAGCAAAAGAAACAGATGTGAGAAAATTGGTGATGATCATCATCAGAAGCATTTGGAGAAATTCTTATTTTGGGATGTTGGGTGAATATTTTTCTTTCTTATGGTAATATTTGGGAAATCTGTAAGCAGTATTTGAGTGTGCTCTGAAGGCTTTGATAATTTTTACAAATTAACGTATCTGTGAAGGGAATATTTCACATTAAACGAAGTATTTCCACTGCCTTCTCTCTTTACTAGCACCAATGGTAAAAAATGTACCAGACATTCCTAACATACCCTTGCTTACCATAGCAAAATTCATTAATTTTGGAGTATCTATATGCTCAGATTCAAAATTTGATACCCTTGGAGAAAAGTTGATTCAGAGAGCTCAAATCTAGAACATACCAAAAATATATTGCAGAGGCACAAAGCCTGAATTTACCTGTTTCCATTTGGAGGACCGATACAAAATTGGGTACAAAATCCAAACACTTTCCAACCCGTAATATATGTTTCCCAGATCTGTAGAATTGTCTTCTGCACTCCCAAGTTATCACTGCAGTGCAGTTTCTGTGTCAAATTCTTTCCCAGGCCTTGTGTTGTTATTTTCTATATACAAAATGAAAAGTCTATTCTGAAAATCTTATTTTTGTTGAACAGCTTTAGTAAATTTGGATCAAAAGCCTCTGTTAATGAGCATGGCTGTGTATTGCAGCAGTCCTGAAGGGTTGCTTTCTTTCAGTGGTTGTTGTCTTCTCATGTAGGTGAATGTTAAACAATCACACTACCAGGAATAATATCAGAAATTAAATATAATAGACTGGATTTTCCCTAGATGTGGTGCTTCCTTACAGAAGGCATATATTCATGATGCTAAGTGAAGCCTTCACTTCAGTATTGGGAAGTGGTTTTTGGCAAGGCATCTTAGGAAAGGCACTGTTATTCTTTTCATTTCTTTCCATCAAGCTCTGCCTGCGAGGCTGTTGCAGCTCACATCAGAGCATAATTTATTTACCTATGACCCAGACAGGGGAGGTGAAAACTCATCCTATTTCTCATGCCATCCCTTCTAAGAGCCTTAAGTTTTAGAAAGACTGTGTTTGCAACTTTGACTTGTCTCAGTGGTTTAAGAAATTATCACTCTTGCTCTGCTCAATGTCAGCAATAACCTGGTTAAGACTTGCCACTGGAAGACATGTTTTATAATAGAGAGCATCAATTCTTGGACAAGATTTTGGAACTTATCTCAGGAGCATCCACAACTTGACGTGGAGCCACTGATACTATGTTGGAAACTGAGGTATTGTGAGGATGGACCACTCTGCCTCCTCTGACATATATCTATATCCAGAAGGGTGGGAAATCTGCAACTTATTCCAGCTCTCATAATAGCTCTGAGAAATAGAGTACTTACTGCAGTGAAAGCAATATTTATTTTATTAAGCTGAAAAACTTAAAAAAAAACCAATAATTGTATTTGAAAACAGATATCATAGATATAAATGAAATCATGATGGCTAACCCTACTCCTGGTCATGCTCCATATGGTTTTCATTCAGCTAGAAAACCTTCCAAATATTTCACAAGTCTGTAAGATAGGTTGTTATCAGTAATGAAGTTGCTGACTGCTGCTTCCTCCAGATGTATTCATCTGGAAACTAGATTGCTGGAGATTCATTTGGAACTCATGTCTCAGCTCTTCAGTGTCTCCTATAACACATAAATGCAGTACTCACTTGAGATACACATCTTTAACACTTTGCCCAGAAAACTGTTGACTTTTTTTTTTTTTTTTTTTTTGGTAGCATGTGAAGGTGTTTAAGGAATGCTGATGATCCTTGGGAATGCTGCTGTATTGGAATGAAAATATATCCATTGAAACAAGTAGGAAGTAATTTTAAACCACATAAAAATGGGGACAAGCTTTTTACATGGTCTGATAGCAACAAGGCAAGGGGGAATAGCTTTAAGCTAAAAGAGAGAAGATTTAGGTTAGATGTTAGGAAGAAATTTTTTACTCAGAGGGTGGTGAGGTACTGAAACAGGTTGCCCAGAGAAGCTGTGGGTGCCCCATTCCTGGAGGTGCTCAAGGCCGAGTGGTATGGGGCCTGGACAGCCTGATCTGGTGAGTGGCAATCTGCCCACAGCATGGTGTCGAAACTGGTTGGGCTTTGAGGTCCTTTCCAACCTAACCCTTTCTACGATTCTGTGATTCTATGAACAATAGGTTCTTCTTTACACACCTCTGGAAAATGTTGCAGACAATAAGAGATATACGTAGTACCACCAGGTTTAAAATACTTTAAGCCCATAAACAGATACTTTAGGAAGTAGGAAAGGATTTACTTGGCACCCTATCCAACAGTTATAGTTGTTGAAGGAAGTATGGTGGAAATGGACTATAGACTGCGGCCAGGCTCACACTCTCCTATCTCCCATTGCCCAAAGGGGCAGAATAACAGACTAGACAGAGTCACAGGACATTTTGTAATGATGAAAGCATTATAATGATCTTTAGACTGATTGTAAACAGTTTGTTTACTCTTTGAAGAAGTCACCCCTGCAAGCCAGAAAGGATGGATTTAAAATTCTATGTCTAACTCTGTGTGACATACATATTGGAGATCATATCTTGTACAATCATAGCAAAAGCAGAAACAAAAGGATCTCCTGACTACTTCTTGAAAGAGACTGCCCTAAGTTTCAGGTGAGTTTAACAACTAAGTGGGAAGATATCTCATTACTTCTTACTGGACTGCTAGACTGAATAAAATAACAACACATTGCCTTCAGCCATCTTTAAGAAGGCAAATGTGAATTCAAATAAATTCAGGTGAAAGAGGAGAACTTCAGCTGGTAAACAGAGAGAAACTTTCAGACAGCGTACTTCAGAAGAAACAGAAATTTAAACTCAATGCAAAACTCTGCTGCTGGGAGTTTCATTTTAATCAGTCATTTTCCTTTTGTTGTTTTTATTTGCACAGTAGTTCTGAACAAATTGAAAAGAGTTTTTTTTTCTCCTTTGGTGCTGGCTGGGCTCCTACCACTTCCATTGTAAAGGAGAATTCAATTTCGAGGCGATAAATTCAAGAATACACTGATAAGGCACTTGTAGAAAGCAGGGGAGGAAAAAAAAAGACTCCAGGCTTGAATGGAAAGTACTGACAAAATATAGAAAAAAGAGTAATTATCAGCTGCATTTTACATACCACAAACAGATAGTCTCCTTCAATCTACTGTCTTCAGAAAGAGAGAAAGTAGTGAGCTTTGCTGATGTTAATTTAATCTCTTCATTGTTTTGGTAGGAGGTATTTAGATTTTCTGTGTGGATAAGCAGGACTAGACAGCTTATGGATAGAGATAACATACACATCGAGCTTTTTTGAACCTTGGCAGCTTTCTAGTTTTAATCTCAATTTATTTTCCAAATTCTATTTCTCTAATGACTAGACTAAATCCTGATTTAAATAAATATATATATATATATTTGTATATATGGGCTCTGCTCAAACTCCATTTGAGGCAAGATGCTGTGTTCTGAGATGGAAACATCACCTTCCTTAGGTGGAAATTGGGTATGTATTAAGCTTTGCAGCCATCACTGTCGCAAATATGAGACATGAGTTAGCAGTAATGGAGCAGGGACAGATTATGACACAGGAGGAGCATAGACAAAAGGACAACCATGCTAGGTCAACTAGATAATGCCCTGTCTTCAGTGGTGGCCAACATTGGCTTTCTGAGGATGAGAGTACGGTCATAACAAACATACAGCAACACTGTGCCAGAGCACTCCCCTGGTCTTTGCAAACGTGCAGCTGAAGGACACCTTGAATCAGACCTATTATCTGAGTCCAGTAGCTCTCAGTGTATTGTGACTCCAGGAATTCATTGGGGCATCTTCTCAAAGTGTACTTTCAACATCCACAGCCTCTTTTGGCAAGAAATTTTTGATTTTCAGTCTCTGTTGCGTGATGAAATATTTGATTTTGTTTGTTTGTTTGTTTGTTGCTGTGAACACTCTACCAGCTACTCTAGCTTGAAGATCCTGCTCTTGGCTTGAAGAATCTGGTTTCCATATGGGTAGAGTGAAAAATAATTTGTCATGAACCCTTTGTTCACCCCACAGAACTTCACATGCTTCTGTTATATTCCTTTCTAAATTGCCACTCATTTTGGCTGAAAAGCTGCATTAAATTTACTCTTCCCCCATCTGAAATCTGTGTCTTACCCTCAACTGCCTTTGCTACCATTCACCGGACTTTTCTAGCAGCGATATACCTTTGGAACAAGGGCTAGAGCTGCAAACAGAATTTAAGATGCAGAGACACCAACATTTTATATTTTTATTTATTCCGTTTCTTTCCTAACAATACTTAATATTCAGTTTTCATTTTTTACCACAGCTGAGCACTGAGTTCAATAGAACTATATATTATAACCTCAAGATCTCATTTCTGAGTAATAACAGTTAGCTCAGATCCCATCATTTACTGTGTGAAGTTTGGATTGTTTTTCCCCACGGATGTCACTTTATATTTATCTACCCCAAATTTTATCTACTACTTAATCATCCAGTCTTTTAGTCTTTTGCAGTCCTCCTGCAGCACTCCACAGCTGACTCTCACTTTTAATTCAGTAATTTAGCTTAGACTTCCCACTCCTATGACACACTTTTACTTTTTCTTACACCCCTGGAATAAAACACCCACAAACTTTGATCAAGTTGAGATTAATGGAACTTTGTGTTACAAGTTTCCCTCTAGATTTCAAATATTTGCATGCTTATCTATACATGAAACACAGCCTTTGAACTGGTGGAAAGTTACATAAGCAATGTTGCTCATGGGAAGAACGAGAAAGAGAAAGGATGAGAGAGGAGAAAGAGAGGAAGTATTTGTCAATCAGGAATATAAGGATTATTTTGTATAGAGCTGTAGATGATAATCTAGGGAGCATGTTGTGTTTCATGGTAACCTTCCAGATCAGCTATATTCATGACATCAGACTTGATGTCATTGTATAGGCTTTGCATATTCATGGCCAAAACTGCTTCATTATTAGTGTTTCTGTTCCAGCAGAACTAAAGATGTACTAAGAACCTACCTCCATCCCAGAGGGATAACAGCCCAATGCACAGATTTAAGAAAGCAGTTAAGGACGTGTGTAGGTCTAGTCACCTGATTAAGTTTTCTAAAAACATCTGTTTTCCAGAGTCATGGATGAACTGGGAATTAAATCACAGCCCGCCATTAGTGTTCCTCAGTTGTGTTCTCTTACAATTCTGCCTAGGAGAAAAAAATAAATATGATTGCTTTAAGGTGAGAATTTAAATCTTTAAGTTGCCATTTAAACAGATGGGAACAAGAAATGTTGTAATAGACTCCTGCCACTACAGTCCCCAGGCCTGCCACACTTGCTGAAGATTTAGTGACATTAGAATAACTCCAAATTGTACCTTGAGATGTTTATTGAATAAACCACAGGAAAGCTAACAAACAAGCAAACAAAAAGAGGCTTAAAAACATGCCACTCATGGTTTGAGAAATGCAGCTGAATTGTATATAAGGCTTAACTGCTTTCAATGCAAGCATTTGGCTTCAAAAGTTGAAAACATTATTCTGTAAAACTTCTTATTAATTATATGTATTTCTTTTTGAATTCAAAGCCTGGCCAGCATCAATTTATTCCACCCAACTTTATCAGCCCAGCAATGTTATTCTTCAGTTTTACTTTCAGTCTGGCTCTGTCTGATAACATTTTCTGATCGATGAAAAGGCAGAGGTTGTTACCAAAAGTAATGGTATGTTATAAAGCTGTTCTAGTCCAACAATTAAAAGCATTTTATTATGTAATAAAACCAGTGCGACTTTTTTCACTGCACCCACACAACATTAATTCAGACACTAATTTGCACATGTTATATTACTGATGGGGGGCAAAAAATGCATTTGATTCTGTCAAGCACAAAAATCATACATCTTTAAATAAAATAATAACCAGAGTCCTTGGGAGGTTGTAATGTGATCTTCCATAATTGAGACAAAATGTATTCATAGCTATTGATTAGATCCAACTGTCAGAATGGTCCTTCCTTAGCTGGGTGATATGGAAAGGCATTAGCATGAACAGAAGGTAGAAACAACCTTCTGCTCTGTGCATTTTTAGAATAGCTGAGTATTTACCAAGGCTGCATTAAACAGCAGGGCTAGGACAAGTTTATTCTCACTGCTCCTATCTACGTTTCTCTAGTCAGAGAAATGTATGCAGAGGAGAGTTTATCCCTGACAGGAGTTTGTTACTGTTTTCAGGTGTGCATTTCTCTTGGTTCACATTAAAGATTGATGAGTGAACAAATACACATGGCACTGGGAGCAGGAAAAATCTTGGCGTCCCATAAACACTCCCTACACAGTTTTAGCGTTGCCCTAAGAAAAATGCTTTTTGCACAGGGGAGCTTTATCTGGAAGACAAAATGTTGTGCCGTGCCTGAGAAATGAGGCTTTTTTGGAGCCCCCAGTGACATTTTAGTTAAACTGCAGACAGACCGTAGGTGTGCAGATTTCCTTTGAGTTTGATTCAGTTTTCAATGGGAAGCCTGGAAGAGTACGGAGGATTTGAGACAGCAGTGTGTCTTTACCTGTGGCTTCTGAGTGGTAAAACTACAAATAGGTGGATCTTAGAAAGAACTGGTTGTAAAATTTAAGAATTCAAATCCATTGTTACGTCCTCAAGGCATCTGATCAGCTGTTTGTAGTTGCCACTAATGGTAGATAAAGAACTCCTTGGATTGAACTGTGACCTGGGAGCATGAATAAATAAATAAATAAATAAAAATCTCTCTGGAATTAAGAGTTAAAAGCCAACCAGAAATTTGGAAACAAATGTTCATGCTTCAAATCTTGGAGAAACCTTGGAGTATTAAGTATTTTTAATATTTTGGTGAAGGGATAACTAAAAGTGCTACTACAGAGTGTCTACTTCTAAATTAGCTCCCAAAAGAGGATATTTTTTTTTAGAAACAGGCTACTGAATGAGATGGAGTATTAGCCTCATTCACCAGGACACCTTTTCTTTTTCAAAAGCTAGAATAATCCTCAACTCATTAGGGAGCTATTTGCATCTGACAAAGATCCAGCCATGTGGTAAAGATGAAGAACTTATAGCCCATGAGTTGTTTTATCCATTCCAAATTCTTCTATGGACCTTCACTGTGATCTTTGTCAGGTCATAAATTAGGCCTTGTTTCCTCATCCCTTTTTAAGTGGGGATAATAACACTTACTTACTTCACAGGACTGCATTAGGTCTTCAAAACTCAGAATCTGCAAAGCAGAGTTAGTCTGTAAGTGAAAATCCCTAGCGTAATACAGACTATCATTGAGCACCTTTGAAATTAAATCAGATAGGACGAGAGAAATGATTAATAATCAAAACAGTGTTAGAATGGCTCACAAGGGTATGGGCAAAGTGATTCATAAAGAATGTTTTTTCCATCTCCAGCAGACTAGACAAATTGTGAGAGAAACCATGACAGAGACTTATGAAATCCCCCCAAAATATGAGTACCATTTAAATCTCAGATTCAGATCATAAGAAAATCTACACTGTCTACTCAATTAACCAATCATTCAAAATTCTTTTTATTTTTTAAAATCAGAAGTATAAAAAGAAAATATATTGCTTGTATACCTGGAAATATGTGATATGCAGTGAAATTGTTGCTGAGGTTTGCACCATTTATATTATCAGATGGCAAGCTATTTGTTAATAATTGCCTACTGTTGTGGAATCTCCTGACAGAAGGCCATATGTGCTACACAATCACAGGCCCTCTAGAGTGAATGATAGGAGATGCCAAAGTTAAAACTCCTTATTAGTCATGCATTTGAGCATGGGTTGCTATTTTTATTTTCTTTCCCCCATTTCACTAAGACTGAAACCAGTTAAGTTCTTAAAATGTCCTCAGGAAATAAGGGAGAGAGATTATGCTGTCCTGAGCAGGGTACCAAGTCTGCCACGTCTTCTTTATGAAGTGGGAAAAATAAAAAGAAATAATCAGGTTTTATAAAGCAAGCACTCAAAGTATTGGGGTGACAGGAACAAAATCATATTGTTTGGAACCAGATGTTAATCCAAGAATAGCTGAATGTCTTCTCCAAGGAGGGACTGGAATTGCAGCCCTTAATCCTGTGCAGAGAATGCATGTGGTAAAAAGACACAAACGTGAAGAACTGGTACAAGGAAGCCACTCCTGCAGAAAGGGAGACTTGGGACAAACTGAGTTGCTTGTGCAGCCCATGTTTGGAAAGGAGACCCACAGAACCAGCAATAAGGAAGTGTTTGACATCAGCACTATTTGGGGTCTAGGTACACAGAGATGATTAAATGTAAACAAAGCACCACATGCTGAAAATAGACTTCCACAAATAAAAAGATGCATTGAACTGGTCCTTGTGCAATTCTAACAACACTGATACAGTATAAAGAAGACCATGCTGCAGGATCTGTTGGCAAGACTGCTCTTCCTTCTAGAAATTCAGGTTGAGCCCAAGTCTGAGCACCTCAAAAATTCACTGTTATAAACAATGAGACATTTGCCTTGCAGAAGGGGAACAGCAGAGGACATTAATCAGAGAGGTGGAATTACAGAGTAGTGGATGCATCCAAAGCTGTACATGAATAATGAAGTAAAGCAAGCAAGCAATGGTCAGGCTTACAGCAGATGATGCATTATGTTGTTTGTTTATTTTTATTTTTCCCATGTTCAACTGTTTCTAGAACATACTGCATTGCAGGTTACCCTCACAGTACTGTGGCAAGCATCATAACCTGTGGGAATTTTCATGACTTCATGTCTTTTTAGATAACATCTAAATTCAGTTTTGTGGCTATAAGGAGCAAAGGGGATCTACAGAAATCTGATGCCTCAGTTGAGGAAATATAGAAGCAATTAGACAACATTTTAAAAAAATTGACAGTGATTCCATCTAAGTGTTCACAGTCATTATTCCATTATTATTCCATAATTATTCCATTACCTACTTAACTGTAATACTTACTGTGAAAATAAGGTTTCACGTGGTTTTCTATTAGGAAATGGAGGAGAACCTTTTCTCATTATAAGGATTTAACCTCTAAATTTCTCACTGACTTTTTGTCAGTAATTCTACTTTTCAAAATACCGGTGCTCAGATATTACTTGATGCCAACAACCTAATAGGACACATCAGTGAGAATTCGATTACACAAAATATAGCAAAGAACAGCAATTTCATATACAGTCATAATATTTTCCTGTTCTCCTCACACATTTCCTTATTATACCACCATATAATACAGGACGTTTTTGTTTTTGTTGTAAATTTCTACAGCTATGTGCTCATTTGGGGTAAATTTGAGTAGCATTCGTGGAAGCATACAAATGATATAAATTTCGAGGTTGTCATATTTATGCTTTATTCTAGATATTGAAAATTACTGTTAGAAGATTAATTCAGTGATACAAACAGATCATGAAGGGTTGCTTAGTTACTGTGGGAGTAAGAAAACTCATATGCCAAGCTCAGTGTTATTGACAGATAATCTTAAACTTGAATGAAGATTATATTAACCAACTACTAACACATTTTCACTTTGGACCACTAAGTATTTAGCATGCATTAATGGCTCATGGTAAATATTTAGCATAGCTGTTATAAAGACAACTTTAAAATTGTGAATTGTTCTGATCTAGAAATTAGAAAATAAAATGTCATGTGATAAAATAAGAAAGATTGTGTTCCTTCTCCATACACTTTGAAATACGGATTAAACTGTGTTTTTCACTCTTGTTTTTAATTGGGATATGTTTATGAACACAATTTCCTTATCTCTTTTTTTTCCTATTTGCTTCTTTGAAATCAGGATGACCCATAGCAAATACTTTTCGCCAGAACTCATTCAGTTAACTGACTAGATGCCTAGTAACATAGTAAAGACAAAAGTTAAAGCCGATGCTGAATAAGGGCATTTAAATCTGTGTTCTATACAGTCCATTTTGAAAATTCATTGCTGAAGAATCCCAGAGTGCTAGTATACAAACTATACAGCAGTGCTAGTCAGCAATTCAGAAGAATTCATTCTGCCTTTGGTTCAATCTTGGAGTATGAAAGATGAAGGAAATTTTGTCTGCTTTCACTAAGTAATTGGCTGAGCAGCAAATACTTCAGCATAATCCACTTAAATCATAATTAAACTTCCCAGTCACCCACCCATCTATTTTCAATGCTTGTTTTTACGAGCAGCAGAATGATTCATTCTTCTTTAGTAAACTACCTACTTAAACATGCATTGCTTTGTAAGATACCCAGGAGCAGCATCAACTTGTTTTGTACAACTTCTTGAACCGAGAGGTATTCTTGAATGTCTTTATCATCTTTATTTTGATCTATTAACATGTATGAAAATCTTGTCTTCCCTGACATGCTAGCTCCTTTTAGCTGTGGGTTTCCAGATGCTAGGAAATTCAGTCATACATTGAAAGATGAGTATTATCTGTGTATAGGTATACAGTAAGTTGAATTTCTCATCTATTCCTATATTCTAGCCTACCCTCTAGTCAACATAATGAGAAATCTTTGGAGAAGTGTATCTCACTGTGTAGTGTACAGGTATTGGCTAGTCAGCAGAATTACTTTCCAGATTTTACTGAAAGAAATGACAGTTCTGTCAGCTAAAACGTGAATATACCCATAAGTAAACAAATGTTTATGTTTTTATCTAGAGCTGAATCTTTTCTTACAATTTCATGTCATTATTGGACTGTGAATTAAAAATAGAATAATACTTCTCAATTAACTCTTTCTCATTTTGTAATCAGAGCTTCAATTCAGAATTAGTTTTAGCCCTGTACAAAGGGGAAGACTCTTCACAAGGTTCATCATCATCTTTCTGGAGCTGCCTATCCAATAGAAACAATCAGGAACGTTTATCCCAGCTCTTTGTTTGGAAGATAGAGGCAAAGAGGAAGGCAGGAATAAAAATAACAGAGGAATAAAGAGAAGCTTCAAAGGCTCTTAGAGTAGATTTTTGCCACTGAGGACTTCATACTAGCTTTGTATCTAACTCCATAACAAGTTGAATCTAATTTCACCTAATTCCAAACAATATAAATATATACACCTCTAGTACTCTTGCTAGGTTCCCTGTATTAAAGCAGGGGAGACAGAGGCATTTCTGTACTGCAACTCATCTAAATCCTATTGAGTATCTGTAGTAGGAAGAACAGAATTGTTGCTTAAAATTATTTATTTCCATCTGCAGAATACAATGGGAACTTATTCCAGGTGACTGTTTCTAGCGCTGATAACCATATATGGTCATAGCCTTCCCTACCTCAGTACTCACAGCCAGGACATGGTGAGTTCATGCTAAATCAGGGAAAGACCTGCAAGAATTACTGATAGATTCAAGTTAGTAACCAGGCATGTACATTCCAACTTATAACCAATAATAAAAATTCTCTTCCAAGAAAATCAGAGAATACTAGAATTGTTTGAGTTGGAAAGGACATTTAAAGGTCATCTAGTCCAACACCCTTACAATGAACAGGGTCAACTACAACTAGATCAAGTTGCTCAGAGCCTGGTCCAGCCTGACCTTCAGTTTCTCCAAGGAGCCCATACAGATATGTATCCATTGAATGTTATTGGATGCCATAATGTTTTCCATGCAAACACAGCCTTAATCAGATTTTATCCTATTAAGGACAAGATACTGAAATCCAGATCTTGGAGAGATGCTCCTCACAGATTTTCAAAGGTAGAGAGGTTTCACAGTGATCCTATCACAACACGAATTCTAATACTATCAGTATTTTTCTTGAAATTCTTCTTGGCTATATGTATATCTGTGTAGCCTACAGTAGTAATATGTAGCCTATTACATGTTTATAACAGGTTGTCAATGAATACTACACTCAGAATGATTTCACAATGAATAACAAATGATGCAGCACTAAAAGCCATGAGGTATTTCTTTGAAGATGAAAATATAATTGGTGCTATCAGAGGACTATTACTAGAGACACTGAGTTGATGGCATCCCACCAGCTTATATAAGAATTCTTATAACCAGGGTATTCAAAGGTTGCAGTTTCCAAGTCTCTGAAGACTGAAAATACATGTTTTGTATGATAGCATCCAATAGAATTGCTTAGACACAAACCACAGAATAAGAGATACTTCTAGACATGTACCAGGACCATCAGGCAGGAAGGTAAAGAGATAGATGCTAATCCAGTTCATATGGTTTATGGCTTCAGGCACCATGACAGTTTGCAGGTCCAACTGATCAGTCAGGTGCCTGTGTTCAGGCCCAGCTCTAGAAGTGATATAATTCATATGTGTACGTAGAAGTGGAGTGATTTACAGAAATATATAAACAAGCTCAGACACCAGAAACAAGATAATCTCATTAACTCTGTGCTCTATGAGCATTTATCTGTCCTCCTTCTCCTACCAGGGTCGTCACAGCAGGACGTGTTATCTACATCCTCTCAGTCTTTGGATCATTCTGAGAAGATCCAGCACATTTTTTATCCTCCAGACAGTTTTTCAAATACCTAAAAGCAAAGGAGTCCAATACACTCAGCAAATACTCTCAAAGTAGTTGTTAACTTTGGGATTTTCAGTGTACAAAGACGTTCAGCTTTGGAGTTTTTTTGTTTTGTGTTTTCAACTTTTAGACTCCTTTGAGATATCCAGCCCTTTCCTTCCTTTGTGCCTCCTCTGCTGTAAACCACGTACTGTACTCAAATGTTAGAAGAGGCCTTTTAATGATCTATTGGGAATGAAATGAATAATTTAAAATTTACAATAGCTTTAAATTGGTTTTGCTTATTGTAGGGAGTAAACTACATTACAGAAGGGGGATTTGTTCTCTTTCTGTTTGCTTTCAATGAAATAATACAAAATCCTGTCTCATATTTTCTTTGTGTTAATTGGGGGTTTTACTGTTTCTTCCTTTACTTACAGTGATGTATGTAAAAGCCCTTAAAATCCATTTTCATTGTGCAGTGGATTTGGTCAATTGTACTAGAACTCTTTCTATTAATAAGCATGTGAAAGGAAGAGTATTCTGTATGTAAATTAATAGAGCTAATCAGTTGTCCTCCCATTGTAATACTCATGATAGAATTTGGCAGTGCTTCAGTAGGAAGTAGTTTTATGGCTTCTGTCCAGGATCACATTTTTGCAACCTGCAAACAGAGGAAATTGAGGTTATCTCCACATCCTGTTAAAATGTCCAAAATGTATCTGGCCACCTGAATATTAGCTCATTAGTGCTTTTGTTTGGATGAAATCTCAAAGAGGGAATCATAATGACAGTTCGGAAGTTGATCAATCAAGATAATTATTTTTTTCTTCATGGAGACTGACACTAAACTCCACAGACAGAACAATCAAAAGTAGGAGCATTTTAGTCTTATTGACGTAGTCTACCTAGACTTCAGCAAAGCCTTTGACGCTGTCTTCCACAGTATTCTCCTGGAGAAGCTGGCAGCCTGTGGCTTGGACAGATACACTCTTTGCTGGGTAAAGAATTGGCTGGATGGCCAGGCTCAGAGAATGGTGTTGAATGGAGTTACATCCAGCTGGTGACCAGTCACAAGTGGTGTTCCTCAGGGGTCACTTTTGGGGTCAGCTGTGTTCGGTATCTTTATTGACGATCTAGATGAGGGCATTGAGAGCACTCTCAGTAAGTGACACCAAGCTGGCAGGAAGTGTCGATCTGCCTGGGGGTAGGAAGTCCCTACAGAGGGATCTGGACAGGCTGGATAGATGTGCTGAGGCCAGTGTGATGAAGTTCAACAAGAACAAGTGCTGGGTTTTGCACTTTGTCCACAACAACCCCAGGCAATGCTACAGGCTTGGGGCAGAATGGCTAGAAGACTGTGTAGTGGAAATGGACCTGGGAGTATTAGCTGACACTCAGCTGTACACGAGCCAGAGATGTGCCCTTTGTGACAAGAAGGCCAGCAGCATCTTGATTTGCATCAGAAACTGTGTTGCCAGCAGGAGCAGGAAAGTGATCATCTCTCTGTACTCAGCCCTAGTGAGGCTGCACCTTGAGTACTGTGTTCAGTTTTGGGCCCCTCACTACAAGAAAGACACTGAAGCCCTGGAGGATGTCCAGAGAAGGGCAACGAAGCTGTGAGGGATTTGGAGCACAAGTCTTATGGGGAGCAGCTGAGGGAACTGTGATTATTTAGTCTGGAGAAGAGGAGGCTCAGAGGTGGCCTTATCGCTCTCTACAACTACATGAAGGCAGGTTGTGGTGATGTAGAGATCAGCCTCTTCTCTCATTTAACCATTGATAGGATGAAAGGGAATGACCTCAAGTTGCTCTACGGGAGATTCAGGTTGGATGTTAGAATCATAGAATCATAGAATGATTGGAAATTAGGAAATACTTCTTCTCTGAGAGAGTGGTCAGGTGCTGGAACAGGCTGCCCAGGGAAGTGGTGGAGTCACCATCCTAGTGGTGGTCAAGAAACATTTAGATGTGTCACTGATGGTCATGGTTTAGTGGTGGTGATGGGTTGATGGGTGGACTAGGTGATCTTAGAGATCAGACCTTAATGGTTCTGTGATTCTGTAAGCTCATATTATAGTCAAAGTGCCATGTAGTTTTGTAGGTGTGAAACTTCTGGAAAGACTCAGATTTGTTGCAAATAACGGAATCTCTCTTCTGCTCATGAACATCAACTTCTACTTATGTAAAATGTGAGATATCAGGTGGACTTCCACAGCTCACACTTCTCAGAAATGCTAAACTTACTGTGCAGAAATAGGAATTCACTGTAGGTAGGTATCTGCATTTAAGTAATCATTTATATTCAAGTTAAATGTTTATTCTGCTACCTACACAGTGACACTTAATGTCATTTGAGATGACCTGTGAAAACCAAGAAGAAAACCACAGGGCTGAGAAATACGTCCAAGGTGGGACTCTTTCATCTAAATATAAGCAGTGTTTGAAGTGTCCTGAGGTATGTTAGTTCTCAACATGGAAATGAATGAGTGACCTCTAAAGGAATTGCACTGTTCTGGAGAGGCAGCTGCAGGCCAGGCAGGACACCTCAGAGTACCTAATAGAGCATTAGCCACCTATACTTTCATATCCTCTCCTTCATGACAGTGATGCAAACTGCATGGCAGTAATTTCTTCTTTTCTCTATTGACTACATGTGAAAGTACGGGGTGAAGGTTCACATGAAGACAGCTACTTAGTATCTGTTTAGATCAAGTCCAGGCAATTCTACCTGCAGCGGCTGCATGCATGCACATGCATTCATGACACGTTGAGCATAACGTGCGCAGAATATACTGCTGATCTTACTGGGCTTGGTATGTCTCTCATGTCAGATTACAGGAACCAATATGTAAGTTTGCAGGTTGAAGCTGCATATAAAGAAATCTGAACTACATTTTTAAAAAGTCTTTAGAATCTGATTGGGTCAATTCTGTAGACAGAAAAGTAGGGCATAGTTATCAGCATTTGGTTGTCTGACAGTCTAGGGCTTGATATTTGTGGCCACAGTACTATGACCTGAACAGGTGCTTAAGTTTCAATTTCTGAATCAGTAGAAGATCAGAACTCATGTGACTCATATAAAATGAGGGAGATCAGGTACAGGAGCAAAGTTATATTTCCATTTATATGTTAAATGGAAGGTTGAATTTTGAGTCATCCTCCAGAACTGACCCTGCCTCCTACTAAGGTTAATCATGCAAGAAAGAAGAGAAGCAGAGAGCAAAGTTGTTTCTCTGGCAGTTACAGGGCAACTGTTGTGGTTTAACCTGGTAGACAGTACAGCCATTCCCTCACTCACCCACAATGAGTTGGGAGAGAGAATTCAAAAAAAGGCAAAACTCATGGGTTGAGATGAAGACAGTTTAATAAGACAGAAAAATGAAGGGAAAATAATAATACTAAGCATAATGATAACACAATATTCAAAAAAAGTGATGCACAATGCAGTTGATCACCACCCACTGACTGAATGATGCCCAGGCACTCCCTGAGCAACATCTGCTCCCATGGTCAGCTCCCCCGAGTTATATTGTTTAGCCACATGGATATGGAATCTCCCTTTGGCCAGTTTGGATCAACTGTCCTGGTTCTGTCCTCTCCCAGCACCTTATGTGCCCTCAGCTTCCATGCTATCATGACAGTATGAGAAGCCAAAAAGTCTTTCACTTGGTGTAAGCATTGTTCAGCAACAGCTAAAACATCAGTGTGTTATCAACATCATTCTCATCCAAAATCCAAAACACAGTACTATGCCAGCTACTCAAAAGAAAACTAGCTCTACCCTAGCAGAAACCAGGACAGTAATTCAAAGCTGTATCACACTACTGATAATCTGCATCTTATCTTCTATTGACATGCAATGAAAGTGAAAGATTGTCATTTGCATTCAGGCAGCAAGCATTACACAAATAGTGAAATGGGGACAAAAGGTTCTGCTCTCTTTATAAGCACGTGGAGTGCTTTCTCCTATACAATTAGACACAAAAGTTCTTCAGTGACTCATAATTCCTCCATTTCAATTCAGAGCAGAGCTGAATGCTAGTCAGATTCACTGAGGGGCTGAGTATGCTCAACGTATGTTACCAAGGCGCATGTGCTCACCCAATCTAACATAACTGTGGGATTTGTTGGCTTGCTGAAATGTCTTGCTGTTTTCTAACTTCAATTTCAGAGGCAGGTAAACTTCATCAGAGTTAATCAAATTAGTAATTTTCACAAAAATACACAAAATCTATAAGGCAAGGCTAATTATTTTCTTATTCAAAATAAATAAATAAATTGCTCTCCGCCACATTCTTCATTTTCTCTAGTTTCAAAACAGTTTTATTTAAATATTTAACACTCATGGCAAATGCTTGAAAAACAGCTCTCTTCTTTCATGTCTCCTTAACAAGATATAAGATTAAATACACCAGAAATGCATAACAATGTTATGCAGAAACATATGCTTTCGTGCTGAGAGAAATTCCTATGTGCAGTTAAAAGCACTGGAATATGTTTTCTGTCAAAGACTAAATACTAATTAGAATTTTATCATAAGATAAAACTTAAATAATAATGATTATAATAATAATCTCGAGAAAGAAAACATTACTGAAGCAGAGAAGTAAAATGAAAATAATCAAATACAAAAACTATAAATTTGCTCAGCACAACACCCAAGGACCTTAATTTATTTGGTGATATCCAGGAGGAGCAACAGCACCCTGGAAAATAAAAAATACATTCAGTAATGCATATGGGGATTCTGATCAGTGACAGCAGCAACTGAGTTAACACATAATTACAAAGATAATATTATTGAAACCAGTCAAGCCTGATAACCAGTTGGGATTCCATTCAAGTCATCGAGACAGATTTTAGGATCCTCTACACTCCATTTCCCGTTCCTGTTACTGTGGTTGATTTTATTGAAGTTAAACTACTGTAAAACTAGGCTCATGCAGAGTAACTCAGGCCTCAGTATCACTGTTCCTCCCTCTGATAATTGTTTCCATAATTGTTCCTGTCATTGTAGTAGATGATCTGCAAAGAAGAGAAGGAAAAAAAAAAAGAAAAAGGTTGTGTCCTTTCCTGCTACTTTATAAGGCATGATGATAGCTTCATAAAATTTTATTGTATTACTATACCAAGACTATACTGCCATTCCTATACTTTATTACCACAGCAAGAGCTGGAAGTTGAACTCAGACAAACTCAACACTGAAATAAGATGCAATTTGCTACTACTGAAGGCAGGGAAGCTGTAATGATTTGTTGGGAGGGCTAAAGGAATAGAAGGGAAAATAAAGGGGAAAATATCCTGGTCCTACGTACTTCAGAATCTCTTGACTCGATTTCCCTCAGATCTCAAAGATGAAATTGTTTCTAAAAAGCTGACACATCGTTTGGGAGACAGTCTTTGTCATGGAAGCCTGCATGTCCACAGTAATTGTTCTAGCCCAGTATCTATAGCTCACAGCCTGCACATTTACTATCTGTACTGCCCTGGCTATCTTCTTAAAGCTTCTGCAACCAGACAAAAAAAATTTGTTCCTGGAAGAGTCAGGGGGAGTTAAGTTCCTTTTTTGTCATTTTTTGCTTTTATCTCAAAACAAGCACATCACATCAGAGGAGAGGTCCATGTTCCAACACATTCTTGTCAAACCTTCCCAAATTTAGTTATGCAGGCAAGAATGCAAGAACAAGTTAAAATGGACAAGAGGCAATGGCCTTAAGTTGTGCTATGGCAAATTCAGGTTGGATATTAGGAAAAAAATATTCTCGGAAAGAGTGGTAACGCATTGGAACAGGCTGGCCAAGGGAAATCACTGATCCTGGAGGTATTAAAGAAATGTGAATATGTGGCCCTGAGGAACATGGTCTAGAGTAGTCATGGCTGTGGTTGATGGTTGGACTTGATGATCTTATTGGTCTTTCCAACCTTAACGTTTCTATGATTCTACAAAATAGTGTTGTTCAGGTGTTGTACTCTCTTCTGGTTATCATCTCCTCAATACTTCTAAAGTATCAGTTTCACCAAACCTCAACATAATTGTGGTTGTATCTATAGGTCCTCAAGGGATACAGTTTGTCTACTGAAAGTGGACATTTTTAACTTAACTAATTTTGTGTCCTGAACGTGTCATTTTGGCATTATTATCATTTGTTGTCTCCTTTTTGATGTATATGATATGTATTTGACAAAACCAAAAAGTTTATTTTAACTGTGGCCTTGAACTATGGAGAATGGATTAAAATAATGTTTGTGACAAATGGTAGTCCCTATTAGATTTAAATTTGTTTATATTTTTCTGCTTCTGTATTGTGTTTGTGTGGGAGGAGCTGTCTGAGGAGTTTGACGAGTTGGGAAGAAAGGAGTGAAGCTGAGCCTGAGAGGAAGGGAGGCTGAGGACAGGGAAAGTGCTTGTAGTTTTGACTTTGGTTCTCATGATCTTGTTTCATTTTAATTAGCAATGAATTAAATTTATCATCTCCAATTCTAGACTGTTTTGCACATGATAGTAATTGGTAAGTGATCTTGCAGCCCAGAAGGCCAACTGTGTTCTGGACTGCATTAAAAAAAGGGGTGGCCATATGCAAATAGATTGAAAATTATGCATTAGAATTGGGGTAACAAGGTTGTGCATTTTGAATTCTCAAAAATGCTCTCATTATGGAAAAAAAAAAAAAAAAACTTGAATCGTCAAATAATAGTTAAATTGGATCTGCTGCTCTTCTATTCTAGAACTGATAGAAAGATACTAGCCTGTTTCTACACTCTACAGTGATCCTAATCTCAACCCACTACTTCAGCCCTCCCAGTCATAGCTCCAGTTCCAGCTTCTTCAGATTCTTTATTCCCAAGAGCTTCATGAATCTATGATGAATAAAGCAAGTTTATCCTGTAAATAAGCTAACATCGGAAGATAATCACCCTAAATAAATGTTTAGAGTCACTTTCATACACATTAAGGAAGCAGCAGAGGGCCCAACAAAAGCATGGCTGGTCCTTGTTTTGCAGTTCCCCAGTAGAGTCTGTTTGAAAAGAAGAAAACAAATCTGAAAGCTTATGAAAATGATGCAGCCAGGTACAAAACATTCTATCTTGTGTGGGAGCCACATTCCCAGTTAACCTTTAATAAGGATACAGGTCCCTGATGTTTTCTGAATCTGCTTGTCCCTGTTCCACCTGCCAATATTATTCTGAAAGCTGAGTAAATGTAAAAGCAATCAGTTCTTAAAGTCTATATCGTTCCTTCTTTTGCACAATAAACAGCATTTTTGATGTAGGCAAAAAGAGAGAGAACAAAAAAAACCCTTTCATCTTCTTCAATAAAAAGCCACATTATAACTTCTTTTTCATGTCTTTTTTCTTTTTTCCCCTATGCAGTCCCTGGAGAATCAGCACAGAGTTTATTTTTTATAAACCCATCTCAACACAGACTTGAAAATGTCACTGTTGAACAATGAATTATATGTATAGAGAGGACTGTGGTCATCAGCAGTTCATTCTTTACACCCTCAAGGATCTGAGCCACTGATTAGAAAAAGGTCAGTGGAGAAAACGATTATACAGCAAATAAATTTGACTAGTATTAATAATTTAACATGCTGACTGGCACAATCAACTGACTAAAGCAACGCATCAAACATGGAATGGTCTACTACACAGTTCACTCAGACTTTATTACCCTGTCAGTAGCCAATATTTGCAAAAAGACTTACAGATAACAGTGTTTAATAGATTTGTTAAACTGAAAACTTCGTTCAAGTTAAATGTAGAGCATTCAGTCCGTTTTAGACAGACAGACATATCAGAGTTTTTTCTTGCATTTCCAGTTAATTATTAACTACTACCAGCTTATAGAATTGCATATTTGAGAAAATATTATTAATATAAATGTGTGTGTTTTACCTATATAATTGCAAGCTTCTGCGGAAATTGCTAAAGAACTCAAATAGCATTTTTAAAATGAAAGACCATAGTGCTTTTCCCCTACACAATTCACACGCTTAAACACAGATCATCAAAACAATTAAAATAGTCCAGGTGGCAGCTTTGCAGTTCAAAACTAAAATAAACCAAACAAAACTTGCTATAGAGTTTTATTTTCCAGAAGACAAACTAAAAAACTCTATTATTTAGTAATGTTCACAGTGTCTTATCAGTTGATGTGAAAGGGTTCTGTATATGAGGAAATATCACAGTTCCCTTTAACA
Organism: Gallus gallus; assembly: GCF_016699485.2. NCBI lineage: Eukaryota > Metazoa > Chordata > Aves > Galliformes > Phasianidae > Gallus > Gallus gallus. The sequence goes on along the minus strand of NC_052532.1, from coordinate 190,578,981 downwards.
GATAGGGAAACTGAGGCAAAAGACTTTCTGAAAGAGTGTCTTGGTCAATAAGCAACAAATCCTTCAACTTCAGCCCAGGAAATGGCTGTAAATAATCATAAAGAAAGATGACCGGCTGAGGCTTTATAATAAAGACAGCCCTTACAAGAAAAGCATTAAATTTGGACATGAAAGTGACTGTATGACAGAGAAAGTACAATAGGAGATCAATTTAGTTCCTCTGGGAACTATTCCTCCACAGCAAATTAGATGTGAAAACAAAGTTGGACTTAATGAGTAAATATGAATAGAACCGCAGCAGTTTTAGGAACAAAATTAGAGAGAACAAAAGACTACTATGTACAAAATCTCAGGGAGTACATTTTCAGTTTAAGGATAAAACAAGAAACAGTTGATTCAATGGATACTGTGCAATGAATTTATCACCACAAGGGAGAAACATCTGATGCCTTTCTTGTAGAAGTCTTACGTTGAAAAGGTTAAATGTGGTCAGACATCGAACACAAACAGACACAAAGAGATAAGAACTCACACTTCAATGAAACTAGAGTAAATTTAATATTTCTTGAAACACAGATGCTTTCAAAGGTTATGGACACAATGAGAACCTCACTTTCAGTACTTAGAAAACTGTCGTCTTCAGGAGAGCCACTCTGAGATCTGATAGAGAATGAACAAGGTGTGTAAGACTGAATAGAAAAAAAGAAAAATGTAGTGACCATCTTTGAAGTAGGAGAAAAGGAGAAATGAGGGAACTTTAAGTCACAGGAAAGTACCATCATAAATAAACAGTTTGTAAATACTTAGATGAGAACAGGGAGACAAATTGCAGTCAACATGACTTTCTCAAGAATTAATCATGTCAAATAAATTGAATTTCTTTCCCTGTCAGGGTAAAAGGCTTTACAAAAAGGGAAAAAGCAACAGATAATCTATATCTTGATTCTAGTCCAGCTTTCATTTTGCTTGATACGGTGTTCTCAGAAGGAAGCTTAGGAAGGGCTTGTAGCTCAGGTATAGAGGTATCTGCAAAGTCATATTCAAAGAATAGATATCAGTGGTTTACCTTTAAAAGGGAATGATGCATCAGGTGGTGTACCCAAGCAGTTTGTCTTTGGCTTAATACTCTTTCATGTCTGCTTGAAGGAATACAGACTGTGTTTGTTTGTTAAGTACACATGATATTAAGCTGCAAAAACATTGAAAGGCAGGATTAAAATTTCAAAGGGAAAAATTGTTTGGAGACGACAAAGAAAAAAAAATCCTTAATGTGATTTAATAAGAACAATATAATAACAATTAGAGGACATAATTACAAAAAAACAAATAAAAACAGGTTACAGAAAAGATGGCTTAGGTAACCGGGATCCAGGAAAAGTTTTGGAGTGTTGGTGGATCACTAAATGAATAGTAGAGTGAAATATATTCTCATATGTAGTATACATGACTTAACCCTTTCACTGCATCACTAGTGATAATATTTCATAGACTCATAGAATCATTAGGGTTTGAAAAGACAACAAATAATGTCTAGTCCAACCACCAAATGAAGTATTCTGCTCAGTTATGAATACTGAAGTTGGATTATAGAATGCCAAGACGAAAACATGGAGCCATTAATGATCTGGAAATCATAATCTGTAAGAAAATACTGACGGAATAACAAATTTTAGTATAGAATTAGTCAGGGAACCCTGACAGGTGAAATCATAGAATCATAGAATCATAGAGTCACAGAATGGCTTGGGTTGGAAAGGACCTTGAAGATCATCTCGTTCCAAACTCCCTGCTGCAGGCAGAGTTGCCAGCCACTAAATCAGACACTACATCAGGCTGCCCATGGCCGCATTCAACCTGGTCTTGAACATCTCCAGTCACAAGAAATGAGAGTACAGTTGTTGAGGACACAATAGGTCAGTGAGGATTGTAGAGAACTGCATCAGATGTCCTGGAAGTGTTTGGAACCCCAACATCATGGAATTTATTGAGATTAAACTGCACTTGCATCTTACTTACATAGAAACTTTTGAGAATCTGGTTCAGGACATGAAAATCTGATTCTCAGTTTCTCCTCTTCAACTGGTACGGCAAATATTTTCTTCTGAATATCACCTCCAATGATGACAAAAGAAAAGGTCTGGAGTACCTGAGCAGATGGTTGTTCATTTTGCTTCCCAAAGTGCATTAGTGCATCCTTGAAAACGCATGCTTTTTGAGCCTTGAAATGTTGTACTTGTTTTTGCAACATTGCAAATTCCTTCAGAATTACCCTGCTGCATTTCACTTTGATGAACTTGCTTCTGATAAGAAAAGACAGTTTGGGCATTAAGGCAGGATTTTCATGTGAAGTCTCCCTTCCTGTAGTTGGCCTCCACTAGCAGGAGGCTGGCAGCTCCTGAGACCTTTCGCATTTCAATCCATTGAAAAATCTACAATCTGGAAGTCTGGATCTGGATCTGACATTACTCAAATATTTCTGCCATTATTTACTCCCACTCGAGACTTTGTCTCTCAAACAAGAACCTTACTGTTCTGCTATCACTGTACCTTGATTTAATCTGGCACAACAATATCCTTCCTTTTATGCCTACCTATTTTCAGTTCCCTACATAATTTCTGAGCTTATTTGCAGAAGACTGTAAATTTAAAAGCTCTTCATTTGTGGGTTGTCTTGGACTGCTCTGCCTGCACAAAGAAGCTGAGTGCCTCAAGCTCCAAGGGAGAGCCAAGACTAATCAACCACACAGAGATATTTTTATAATCGTTCTTTTTGAATGTCATTGTAGGAGTATCACACGGCACAGATGTAGGTCTAAAAATAAATATTCCTGGCTTCAAACCTCTCCCATTGATATGGTTTGTGTTTGGGGATTCTTTTTCCATTCTTTCTCTCTTAAAGTAGAACTGTAGTGTGAGACTCAGCACCAGGAACAGCGATTGTGCCAAATTTCCCATGCCAGAGCATATGCTTACCCTAAGAAGAAATACCATGTAGTGCTGCACTCTTTCAGTTTGACTCGATAGTACTCCTTCGAATACTATCTAATCTAAATACTATCTAATCTAAAAACTAATGTTTGCTGTACATAGACAGAAGACAAAAAAGTGTGTGTGCCATTTGGAAGTACCACACAAATCTCTTCATTTTTTTGCTGAGAGTTTTTTGAGGGACAAGGATGAAGAACCATGAACTATTTAAAGATATGCAGGACAGAATTAGAGTATGATTTCTCGGTATATTCAAAATTCTATTATAGGAAAGTGGAAACACAATCAATATGTAAAGCAAAGAATTTATTGTTACCATAATGGAAATTATAGCAGGGTAATGTAAGAGTTATTTTTACTACAAATCTAATTATTACAGAGAAAAAAAAATAAGAAAAGGAAAATAAACTGAAATTAATTAAAGAATACTGCCATACAGAAAAGGTGGTCAATAAGAATAAAATGGTTCAGATTGTTAAATATACTGTCTTTGTCTTTCACCCTTTTTCCTGGTATTATTCACCTTTTCAATGCTGTCTAGGCCCTTGAGTACATGACGTCCATCAGGCTGGGGCAAGGTGTGAGGTAGGCAGAGTTCTACGACCTGATAACATATCAGGTCCTTCACTGGAAGGAGTATAGTGGTGATGGTAATGGATTCTTTTTCTATTCGGGATTTGCTTGGGGTAGTTTTATGTTTGCTAACACACTTTTACATCTTGTTCTTTTTTCATTCATTTACATGTTCATGATATGTGTAAATTTAATAGACATATGCTGTTTTGTGGATTCTCCCAGTGTTATTTTTAATCTGATTTGGTCCCAGTCCTGATCAAAATTTGTTGTCTGACCTGTTTACAGGCTTAGTGTTTCCAGGTGTATTCCTCTACACCACATCCCATGTCCACAACTTCCCCAGGATTCTGCTGTCATACAGAGTTCAGATTTATACTACATGTTAGAATCAGAGTTATGTAATTTCACTCAGAATAACTGCTATTGTAGTTTTTCTATTCGTACTACACTATATATAAAAGCTATATATACTACAGAGATAAAGAAAAGTAAAACAAATTAGCAATAGGCACCAGCTTAGAAAAAAAATTGCTGCAGGCAGTTCAAGGTAAGTTCACACAGATGAAGCCTGACAAGCCACAGTCCCACAGTTTTGCAAGCTCAGTGTAAACCCTGAGACAAATTCCTAGCAATGGCAGCATCCTATTGGCTGCACAACTACATTCTCTAAATGTCTTGTTCCTTAAAAAAAGGCCTGCTTACTCTTTGAGCCAAATTGAAGACAGGCTATATGAATTCTATTACTTATATTAAAAAGGTTCTTCTTTTCATTTTATACTTGGTACATAAATATAGCGTGTTCCAAATTCATCACTTGCTCTCACACTTAAGCAGTGTGTGTTCCTTCCAAATGAGATATATTATCATTTCCTCACTGTTGAGAATACACAATGAGTTTTGTTCATCAGTTCTAGTATGAACTAACGCCCCTGGAATTTTCTGCACAACCTACAGAATATGCTTTACCATGTTAATAAATATTGTAAATTAACAATATTTAGTAAGGTCATCTTCTCCTCTGATGAGGCAAAGGAAGGGAGGGAGAAATTTTAGGAAACCAGTGGTAGCATTAACACACTGACACAGAAACCAGCAAACGCTATCTGTATTGTAGTTACTCATGGGTAGTGTCCTCTGTGGCAAGAACAGACACGCTTAAAAGCAGAGACATATTTCAGGAAGGCTGAGTTCCTCATCTTGACAGTATTTCCCACATTTCCAGATCTCGGGGGAAAGTAAAACCAACTCCAAACCAAGAGCATCATGGGCCCACTAGTTATCTACTGGCTGAATTTGCCTATAGGACTCTTTAATTTTGTTTGACACATTTCCCCGGAGATAAGTAGCTGAGCACTCAGGGGATCCCATCAGTGTCTATTGTCAACCTGGACAGTGTCATGGACTACGGAGATCCCATAAGAAAGTTCTCAACAAACTTTTACATTTCTTACAATATTGAGGTTGCAGAGTTTGTTTTAAAATGTATATATATATATGAAATCATGGTTACCAAGTCTTCCTTGCTCACCTACACCAATATCTTCACTGTTATCTTAAATTTGCAGTATCCACTTTGGACTAGATGCTGGCAGATTACTAAGAGTGCTGATGAGTGCAGTTGAAAGGTCTGCATACTTGTCAGAAGATGTTGTGCCTTCCTTATAGTATCCTCCACAATTACAGAACAACAGATAACTCAAAGCTAAATGGGAAGAATAATTCGATTATATAGTCACCCTTTTACTGGTGGGATTATTCTCTGGCATGTGAAATCTGTTTTGTTTTGTTTTGTTTGTTATTGTTCCAATATATAAAGGAGTGAAATACTTTATTTTGCCTGTTGTTCCTCCTGCGAAATGCCTATTATAAAAGATAAATCATCTGTCACATTAACTCTTCTATGACTTTTTGCCTACATACCCTCATATGTTTTACCTCATGTTTCTTAATATACCTCTCACTTTCCCATGCCACATTATTAAAGCAGTAAATGGAAAATGAATTTATTTTATGAATTTATGAAAAATTTTCTAACAGAAGGCCAATCTTCTTTTACTCATTGCTTAGAATGACTTTTCTGGTCATTGCTGTACTTTGCACATGTTCATAGCTCAATTAACTTGTTTAAAAACTATTCTTGTTTTGGTAGTGTCAACTTTTTTGTTCACAGTAACAGTGAGGAGTTTAATCATGAACATTAATCTTCTCTTTGAAGTCATACTTTCCAGACATTTTATCATTGCTACTGTTCTTTGAATGCCCTGTAAATGATCTGTATCTTTTTGGTGATGAAGTGCTCAGAATTGACTGTAACTTTCCAGCTGTAACCTAAACCAATTCAAAAGAAAGACTGTCCCCAAGTTACGAACGAACTGAATTAGCTCATCCATGCCAATGCATTATATCGTTATTCCTTCATTAGATGAAGTGTTATCATAGAATTGTTTGAGTTGTGAAGAACTTTAAAAGGCCATATAGTCCAGTTCTTCTACAATGAACAGGGATATCTACATCTAGATCAGAGCCAGTCCAGCCTAACTGTGAATGGCTCTGGAATCCATACAGATATTGCTAACTCCATCTGCCCAGCTTTGGGGGTGTGTCCAGAATGATGTCTACTATAAAGGAAGATGACTGACTGCAGACCAGCACCACCAGATTCTGGGGTCCTACTCAAAGTTTAGAGATAAATTTTCATGCAACAAAAGTTAGTAGTGAGTGCTCATAATATAGAAGCACAGAATAGTTGCTTATGGAAAGCAATTCCAGTGCCTTCACTCTTAATATAGGGGGTGAACTAGATAGCCTCCTAGCTCCTGCTCAAGTAGGGCCATCCAGAGCAGGTTGCTCAGAGCTCTGTCCAGTCAAATTTTGTCTGTCTCCAGCGTCAAGGAATCTACAACTTCTCTGGGCAGCTTTTCTTTATTCAGTCACCCACACAGTCATTTTTGTTTGTCTTTTTAAATATGCCTGCCTGAACTTTTCCAAATCTACTTCAACCAGCAAACTCATGTTTGACATGCTGCACTGTATCACCATTTCAGCATTTAACATTGCTGCCTTCTGATATTCATTCTGTCCTGAAAAAAACGACTACCTTAACTCATGCAAGAGAATTTCTTCTTAGACATTCATGTGCTCATTTCAAAGCCTTCCTAATGTGTCTTCTGATTAAACTGTCAACAAGCTGGAATTTGTTTCTTGTTTTAGTGTACCAGCTCTAGAGAAATATGACTGCTGTTGTTCAGTGAGACATTTTGGTATGGACTATCAAACATTACTTGCAACAACAACAACAAAAAAAAGTTACTGCATCAAAGTACTCAAAAGAAAAAAAAGCTATATAAGACAGCTATAATGCTGGGGATTTATCAAAAGTGTGCCCAACTGCTGGATTTTGGCTTTCTTACAAGAGGAACTGCAGCTGTCACAGAGTTTTTTAAGAATCATCCTGTGAGAACAGTTGCTGCAGCAGTGATTTGGGATCAGATGAGGAATGTCTTAATGTATTCATCTTTCTTAAAGGAGTACAGAAGTGTGGGTAGCTATTCCTGAGATCAATAATTATAGTCCATCTACGTATGGAGAAAAAAATGCAGTCTACATTGCACAGAAGAAATGTAGGAAAATAAAGATTTTGAGCTGAAACACATGAGAAGAAGCCATCTACCAGGCTAGAAAGTGAGTCAAAATTATGAGGTAGTCAAACTATTGTTTTGTGGAATAAAAAAAAAAGAAAGAAAGAAAGAAAAAAAAAACTAAAGAAAAAGAGAAGTTTGATAGATTTTAAGGTCTTAAAGTTTTATACAACTTTTTGTCATTATTGGCAGTCTCCTGACATCAGTACAAATGTACCGTCCCTACTGTCCCTTACTTCTTTAAGTCAACAAAGCACCGCAACTCACAAAGGTTAATTCAGTTGCAATATTTATAATGCAGTTATGTGGAAGTAGGCTAACAAAGGAACTGTTCGTGAATTTGAGTGATTGAAAAGCTGGATAATTAAATAATTTTACAATTGCGTATATTGTATAAAAATATGTAACGGCAATTATGCTGGCTTCAGCTTGCAAGAGGGATGTCTGAATGAGCACCTCCCTTGTACCATTTAAAATCTATAAAATCAAAACCTGATTACTCTCAGAAAGGACTGATCTGCCCATACTTCGATCAGGAATGTATGGGTGTATCAGACAACAGATAAGTAACTACACCATGCTAGCAGTCCTGATCCTTTACAGGTAGAACACCAAAAGCCAATTTTTCTTTGGTTGCTAGTTTTCTTACATGCATTTCACATCAGCTGTTTCTTATGTTATGTGCAGCAGGCTAACTCCCCAAGCTCTAACTCAATTTTTACTGCCTTGGAAACCTGCCTAGAAAATGCTGATTTCAGTAGTACCAAGAATCTGTATTTCTGTTGAGGATCTGAGTGTATAGCTGAAGATAAGTGTTATTTCTGCCAGGACTGAACACAAGTGCATTTCCAGAATGGCATCCATGGAAATAGAAAGCCAGAGCACCTTGAAGGCCTGGATGTAAAAAGTGATATTCCATTTGTTTTAAATCTGCTTAAGTGGAATTTGACGTGGATGATGATCTGAGCAACCAGACCACTAAAAATCTAAATAAATTAGTTTGACTAGTGCAATCTCAAGGCATGTGCTCCTAACTGCCTTGATCCTGAATGCCGCCTCTGGAAAGGCATATTAAAACTGATAGAGAACTCTTGATGTGCATGCTATTTGGCAATGAATTAGAATAATTATGCTGCTCGACTTGTCTGATGGCAAATCCTGTGAACTGTGTTCAGTGATGCAATCCAAACAAAATTCATACTAGTCATTTTCTTTGCAAAGCGAATATGCAATCTTAAACTATAACATTTTTCAAGAGTGCAATATTTTTGAGAGATGTCATGAGAACTCTCACATGTAATAAATTTGCATGGTCTAGTACTTCTTTAGCAATATTTAAAAATATCTAGACAAGTTTGCAGTCAAAATCTCTCTGTGTGAAATTCTTTTCCCTGTATTTTTGATCAGATTATAGTCAAGGTGTTTCAGAAGGATCTACTGTTACTTTTTGTTACACCAAAAACCAGGCAGACATGCTTCTGAAATTATATTGATCCCAAAGAAAGAAATGTTAAGGCGTCAGAGGTCTGATGTGGTTGTTGCTGGTGGAAACACAGAATGGACGTTACAACTGTGTAATAATATATACTTGTATATATTATATATATGTAAACACCCTTTTTTCAAATACTGGATAAAATTCTCATAGGAGTGCCAGAGATTTAAAAGACTGAAAGAATATGAAATTCTCAAAACAGTGAAAATACTCAAATACTAATGGTTCATTACATAAGCAATACACTGATTGACTTGAAGCGTGCTAATACTTAATCACTCCTTTGTAATAGATCCTGCTCAATAGAGCTGATAAAAATCAGTTGATTACCATGATTAATTAGTCCTTCTTTTTTGTTGGCCAATTATCCCTGAGCATATTTTTATTTCTTATTTCATTAGTTTAATTGCTGTTCACAAATAGTTCCCTGGCTTTACACTTCATTTACTGTGGGCAAAATTGACAGCTCTCCAGCAGAAGATCTGATCACTGGTCAAACTGCAGGAAAGCCAGCAATCTCATGGAGCATAGCCAGTCATTCAAATTACACAGGGTTGGTTTTTTTCCTTATTTTTTTCTACTCCACACGATTTATTTATACTTTCCAGTGAAGGATAACAAGTGTAAAATGTACTTAGCATTCCATTTTATCAATGCCCAAATTCATGTACTAATATGAGTACACAAAACAATGGCACCTATTCCACAAATAGACAAATAAATACACATTTGCAATTATTTTTGTGAGCAGAGAGAAGAAATGTCATCAGTAAACACAACCAAAAGCAGAATACATTCAGAATTGATATTAATTATATATATCACCTCCAAGTATTCATGTCTGTGATTAAAATTATCTCCAACAATATAATTAATTATTTGACAGTGGAAGTATGCACTCTGCAGATTAACCAATAAAACAATTACCATTGTATTTTGCCCAAAATTAATAGACATACCCTTTTTAACATACTTCATATTTTTGAAAGTCTGGAATTGTATTATTAATAATATTATTAATAAAATATCTTCACTATTTTAATATTATTAATAAAACATGTGATGGATTTATTAATAAGGTTTTAGAGAGTCCACACACATCCATTAAAAATCACCAGTCATAATGCAAGATTCTGTTACATTCTGTTTGGATATAATAGACAATCACTTTCCCAAGTAACTTGCAATTCAGAAATTTCAATTGAATTTTCAATATAATTAATTATTTACATGCTATTTGAAGTTACATGGCAGTTAGCAATATATTAACAGTTCCTAGGTCATGGCTGATTTTTCATGGTGACCAAGTACTTTCAATTCTATGCCATTTCCTTCTATTATTTTCTAATGAATCTAACATGCCACCACGTCTGTAATAGCATTACACCCATTTCTATTATCTGGATGGAACTAGGAGGACCTTGCAACTTTATCCTTAGCTCGATATTTATTTAAAATCCTCACAAGAGAAATGCTTCAGGCCCCTAATCATCTTTGTGGCCCTCCACTGGACTCTGTCTTAAAGTTCCCTGTCCTTCTTGAACTGGGAGGTCCAGAACTGGACACATTACTCCAGATGTGACCTCACCAGGGCAGAGTAAAGGGGAAGAACCACTTCCTTCATCCTACTGACCACACTCTTTCTAATGCATCGCAGGACACTATTGGCCTTCTTGGCCTCAAGGGCACACTGCTGGCTCATGGCCAGCCTGTTGTCCACCAGAACACCCAGGCCCTTCTCCACAGGGCTCCTTTCCAGTAAATCAGCCCCTTACCCATACTGGTGCATGTGGATACTACTTCCCAAGTGTAGGAAGTGTAGGAACACTTGCCCTTGTTGAACCTCATTGGGTTCCTCTCCTCCCAGCCTTCCATCCTGTCCAGGTTGACAACTAGTGAGGAAATGCATGTTCTTCCCAGGGCTGAAAAGATTCACTAGCTAAGGTTTAAACACAGTCTGTTTCTAACATCATTCAACAGAAGGATTCTAAAATTGATATTTATTTTAAGGAAGATATCTGAAGTCAAAGGCCATTCATAGGTAGGTAGCCATGTAACTGAGAATTCTACATCTGTATTATCTTAGATTACACTCCAGTCTCCTCTACCATCCCTACTGTTAAAACTGACTCCTTGCTTGGAGTCACAAGGTTGATCATGTCATTCAAACCAGACATAAATTCTGCAGTAAACTCTGATTGTAAAGTGACTGTGTTGTAATGAGGAGATAAACAAAAATCAGTGAATACTGATAGATCCCCAGCTCTTTCTCACAGTTCCTCATTCAGTGTGAGAAATGCTGAGATACCCGAGGAAGAAAGGATCCTAACATCTGTCTTCACAACAAACCATTGGACATGCACCTATATTCCCACACGCTTTTCCATAAACACTCTTGAGAAGGCAGATTCAATGCGAGTATTGTAAGAAATGTTTGCCCAAAGGCAAACCTAAATATTAAAACCTCACAGTGGATCTCATTATTAATTACGCAATATAGATATCATCTTGGCAAAGTAAGGTTTAATGTCCTCCATCATCTCTGAGTGCAATGAATAATCTCTGTGGATATTATTCCAGGTCTACTTTGCTTTTCCTCATGTACCCTTTATTGAGACTGAAAGCATTTAGCTAATGTGTGTTCCAACAGTTATTGACACTTCTCTCTTCCCACATACTTCACAAAATTAAAAACTCATCATACAGGTCCCCAAAAACCAACACTTAATTAAAAGAGGTAATCAATTCAATACAGCTATTCTTACTGCTTAACACATCCTAACACATGTAGTGGAGAAATTAAAGTACAAATAAACAATTATCCACCACAAACAAGTAAGTAATGGTACATACACTCATTTTATTTCTTGTAGCAGGATGACTGAACTGCTACGTTATGGGAGATTTGTTTTATTTTCTAGTGATTATACAATGTGTCACTGTAATACAGATGACACACTTAGCTAGCCAGCCTTACAAATTGGGATAATAGAGTGAGTTGGTTGAACAGGCCTGAAGTACACAAATAGATGCCAATATTTTATCTGGTTGGATTTCTGTCAGCTAATGAATTGACCTGAATGTAGATGAAACAAAAAGCCAGAGAAGGTTGGATATTCAGAACTCTTAACTATAAAGATATACAATCATTTTTAAAACATTGATGAGTCCAACTCAAGGAAGTTTAAATGCAGCATTAAAGCATGTTAAAAGAAAAAATAATACAGGATAAAAATGTGATCTACACCTTATTCTGGCAATTCATGCATAATGTTATTGCTTTCTGCCAAAAATCATTCCTCTGTAATGAGACAAAAAACAAAACAAAACAAAACAAAAAAAAACTATGCAGAATATCTGTTTATGTTGTCCACATAGAGTAAATGAAGGGGTATGAATGAACAACTGTAAGCAAAATAGAATGGAATACATTTAACAGTAACCTGAGGTACCTCTTGAAGGAAGTAACTAAAGTTCTCTGATTCTGCCTCATTTCACACTTTGGTCTTGAAGACTGAGTCAAAGCTCGTGAAAAGTCAGGTTATTTCTTCACACTGAATTCAGGCGGCTCTCATTGCAGCGATTTGAGCAGTCCTTTCACTCCCAGACTGCCTGCACACCTGCTATCCCAACAGGATTTAAAACCACAACTTCATCCACGCCTGTTGGAAGTTATGTTTCACAGGGCCTATGCTGGGACTGGGCGTGACAATAAACTACACAATAGGACCATCTTCTCCAGTGAGCAATTTGTTCCCTCTTATCTTGCCATCTGGTATATCCATAGGGGTTGCCTCTCCTATAAGGTTACCATAACCTCTGCCAATGACAGATTAGGAAGTTTTGTGTATGAGTTCCTTTCTTCCTTCAACAGCTGCTCAGAGTGCATGTTAGCTTCATTTGCAGGTTGAACTAAGCTGAAGCTAATCCCCATGTAAAGAAACAGAAGACGGTACAGTCTTTGCTTCCATAATATCTGAGGTGAAGAATTGGCCTCAGTTTACAAATTGTTCTGCCAACCACATGAATAAAATGCCAACAAAGAAACATCAGCACAGCATAGCACATGCAGGAGCTTCCATACATTTCATGCTTTAGAACCACAGGGATCAGCTGCAGCGTGGAATGAATTTAAGACACAGACATAGAAAAGGATCTCTGTTTTTCTTCTCTTCTGAAGATACTGCAATTGCAGCCTTGGTTTCTATGCTTATTCACAGTCTGAGAAGGACTTTACCCAAAGCCTATAAAAGCCAACGTAACATTTTCTGTTGCTGTCAATGGAATTTGAATAAGAATCCAAGCAAAAACACATTCCAGATGAAACCTCTCTGAGCACTACAGTAAGCAATTAGAATGCAGATAACACACTGCTGTTTCTAACTGTTCATTATTATAGCATTATAGATATTAGGAATGTTTTTGTTTTGTTTTGTTTTTTTTCTTTGCTGATGCTACTACATCAGTCAAATGTCCCTAAAGCTAATTATTGAGACATATTTCAATCTGGTTAAAACTCACGTCAGTGTAATTTGAAAGCATCAGTGGCAATGTTCTATAAGGAAAAGTATGTTTCATTAATTTTTAACAGCTGTATTTGGATCTTTCTTTTACTGCAGTTTTTCCCATAATAAGGTGCTATTCCCAGGTGATTTTGGCCTTGCTGAACTTCATCTGCTGGGCAAATGAGGAAAGGGTCCAAGTCAGAAATTGTACATTAAAGCATATTCATGGAGCACTGAATTGATATTTTACTTTCAAACTTAATTCTGACATAGAAGTGAGTAGCTTTTAGCTCTTTTAATGTAGCTCCATGTGCATATGACCGTGCAATACCCCACACAATAACCAGCCTCTCATACCTTTATTTTCTTGCTCTTTAGATATAGTCATAAAGAGCCCTCAACATCCACGGTTCTCTTATCCTGCTCTGCAGACATAAAGATCTCAAGGGGCACACAGTCCTCTGTTTGAACTCAGCCCTTTGTAGAAGTTTCTAGCAGGAGGATCTGCCAGCTTCTCTAGTCTCTGCTGTAGGGCCAACATGGCTCACCTTTGCCTCTTGAACCAGTGTTTTTTGGATTAAAGTAGGATTTTGATATCTGGTAAGAGAAAGGCCAGTCATCCCTGCTTGACAAAGCTGTCTGTGGCAGAGTCACTTCTGAAAATTCCTTTTACCGAACTACTTCCTAGAGTTTAAAGTACTCAACTGAGTGTTGATAGTCTTATCTCCCATAGTTAATGTGAATGACTGTCCCTTTTAATCGGCCAGACATTTGTCACTGAAGATGTCTCAAATTAAGGAGAAATGGCTGATAAATGGCTCTGCCTTTCTCTGTCTGTGTTAGTATCATTTAAATAGGAAGGCGGTGTTAGTCTCTGTATTTTTCAATGAATTTGCTCCTATTAATTTATTTAATCATGATATCACAAAGTCATTTGTCAATAACTTTGTCAGTGAAGTTTGATGGAATACCATTAAAAAATGACTATGAAGACACAGTCCACAGATATTTACAAAATCTCTGGGGGATGTTCAGAGGGGAGGAGGAAGAACATTCTCATTGCTGTTGGTAATTTGTGACTGGCTTATGAAAATCCAACAGCAGTGCTTATGACAGTGTTTAATTAGTCTACAAGGTATTTCACTTCCTTACTAAAATTGTAAGGCTTTAGCCTGCAGTTTTCATCGCCTTCTGTAGGAAGACAGTGTTTCCCACTGTGGGCCCTTCTCTTCAGCCAGTCTTGAGCATATATTGGGCCGATCTCTCAAAATAACCCAATCACAAGTAATTAGCATTGTGATTAATTTTAAATAACTTCCTTTATTTAAAAGCTTCCCTGAATAGGGAGTAAGAGGTGTAAGAACATCAGGAAGAAAAGAATCCCTCATATCTCAGGCTTTGGTTATCATACCTGCATTCATTTCCTGTCTCGTGTGTCACTTGCTTTTGATCCAATCTATATAATCATTCCCTTCATCTCCCTCTTCTCTGTCACAAAGCTGTTTTGTAACTCACCAGAAGTGGCTCCATTACAGTAGCAATTACTGTCCAGTGTGGTTACTAGCTGTCTGTCTTGTATTTGAACAAGCTGGATAAATGTTGTCATTTGTAGCCCTTCTGATGATAGTCATTTTCTTTGCATGAGTTAAATTGCTACAGAAATATGCCCACTTTCTGGGACTTCCAGGCTTTACCTTCCTTTTTCATTCCCCAGCTGTTTCCTCCCACAAAATTGCCTGTGTTGTATCTGCCTCTTGGAAGAAACAATATGAAACTGAAAATAATTTTTTTACCCCTTGCTGATGTGCCAAGTCCTTCGAGGAATGAATTAATGATGAGTCACAGCCGATGCCAGACATTCAAGACTGCAATGGCAAGTGAACTCTTGAATGCAGAAGTATTTATGGTTTGTCACTTCTACTGTGTGGTTGAAAAAAAAAAAAAATCTAGTCCTCCCACGGGAGAAGAAGGGAACACTTGAGAAGTGGGAAGAACTTCAGAGAAATTTGTATTCAAAGCACAACTTCTATTTCTGTATCCCACCTGTGGAGATGGGTCAAAGAAGATAAATCTTCTGCAAACCTATAAGCAAACATCACAGATCCCCAAAGCTGACAAGCTCAAGATCTGTCTCCATGGTGGTTCTCTATCTCTCATCTCTTGTAGTCATTTTAGTGATATTCAGTACTCATGTTAAACTCTGGTTTCCAGTTCTAGGATTACGGTGAAGACATTGGAAATTCTTAATCAGTGAAGGACAACTAACTAAATAGTAGAACAAGAGTTTGAAAATGAAAATAACCTGTAGGTTCAAAGCCACAGGGTAAACTGAATCTACCGATCAATAATGTTTTGGGTAATATTTTTAATTGTATAATTTTTAAGCCAAATTGACCAGTGCTCAGAGATTTGTAGTGCTTGATGTCTTTTCAAAGTACTACCCTTGTGTCCTCCAGCAATATTGCTAAGCCACTCTAGTTTCTCCTAATGCTCCACTATTTCTCAAACATTCAAATCTCACTTAGTTTTCAATTTCTTTCCTCTAACCTTGCAAGGAACACCTTCCCCTCCCACCTTCACCAATCCAAACTTGTGTTAGCACACAGGCAGCACAGAATCTTTCCCAGCCCAGAAATTTCTTTGCTTAAAGTTTAACCAAGCAAAAACTGCACATCCTGCTAAATGCAATGAGGAGATTAAAGTCTCTGATTAACATGCTACATGAATCCACATCTCTGTTGCTTGTGAGAGAAAGGAAGAGTCTGTGTCAACAACCTGACCTGTAAGTCTTTCAACTTAACCTATTTTTAAGACTTCTCGTCTCACCAACGTATGTATATATTTGCCCTGAGTATATCAAAGCTATAAACAACATCTATGAGTCTATTTAAGTACCAAGAAGCTCACAAGCTAAATAAAGAACTAATATGAAGTGAAGGACAAGTAATTCATACAAGCAGGTCTTGGGAAACTGATTAAAGTTCTGCATTTTTCCAATCCACCTTCCCTCTGAAATTCACAATCAAGTTACATGGGAAATGATAAAAAGGGTTTTCTGCTTATGAGCGAAAAGTACAATGAATCTTTGATCCTCTGGCCAAAAGGGATATTGATGTGAAATCTCAAAATTTTCTAAATGTCATGGCTTGCCGATGGAACTGGTGAAACCTCCACAGAGCAACACTGTGAGGCACAGATGCCAGTACCTCATGCTCCTTTCAGTTGGTCCAACCCAGAGCATGGCCCTAACCGTCTTATGCTCATCTTATGTCCTGGCCCAGTGTCTCTCTTTTCTCTTCACCACAGATGCACTCATCCTGCAGAACTTCACTCTGAGAATTTTTTTTTCCCAAAGCCAGTTTGATTTCCTCTATCACCAGAGTCAGTGCTATATCTCTTACTGTACTTTTCTTCTTAATAGAAACTTGGCTGCTGGATGTGGAAAGCTTTATGCATTTATATGCAGATGACATTTCTATTTTCACTGAATGATGAGGTTTCCTCTCTTCTTAATTCCCTTTCTTCTTAAATGGCAAATGTGATCATCTGATTTAATAAGTGCCTTTTCTTCACAAGGCTTGGTAGAAAAAGTGTGGCATTGCCTTTGTGTTCCTTTTTCTACTCAAAATCTCTCCCTTGCACAATAAAAAAAAAATGTAGAATATTCAGGTGTAAAAGGTGTGTAGCTCCTAGACCTCATCACTGACATTTGATATCCAGATTCACAGGACCACTTAGATGTTTTGTCCAGTTTGGATGTTCATTGGTAGTTAAGAGACTGGTCTCTAACGGACCAGGTAACAAACAAAGCTGTGAGCCATCTGAACTCTCCGAAGAGTAAAGCTCGGTTGTGCAAAAAGCACCGATCACTAAATTTTATCTATAGTTTTTGGAATACTGAGCGTAAAAATCCTTAAAACATTTTACATCTCTGATTCAATTGTATAACTTCGTCTGTTATCACTCAGCAGCAACAGTTTTCCTGAATGTAAATAAGACTATTAAAAAATGTTTTCACTCCTTCAATTTTCTTCCTATCTACAATTGAGTCATTTTAACTTTTTCAATTTTCTTACCATCTAAAAATTGAATGATGTAAAAAATATGAATTTCTGTATTTAATGTAAGTGCAAAACTTGAATAAAAAATAAATCTTCTGTTTCATCGATGAAGATCTTCAAAATATTGTCCTCAGGAGCAAGAGAATACTTGATTATTGAAATTTATCCTATGGAATTTTGTAATTTAAAAGCATATCATGCCATTATAAATCCACCAAAAACACTGAAAATACACTGAAAACACACTACTGTCTATGAAGTGTACAGACACGTAACATTAGTATAGCTCAGAGAAAAGGCTCTATACCAGCAAAACCTTTACTCCAGAAAGTGAAGAAATTCCATGTGTTGAATTCTGTTAAATTCTGCAGCTTATTTCATCCTGCAGTTAGGCTCCAATCTTCCTGAAGTTTCTTTGCACTACAGCCTTTCTCAACAGGGTATTATAGGATGTCCTAACAAGTGTATACCCTGCTGAAAAATAGATGAAGTGGGAAGGCAATCTCATCAGGTTGTTTGACTTAATGAGTACAGGTTTTACATTTCATGTTAACTCTCACCATATGTTCTCTACCCCTCCTCAGCAATTCACTGGAGTCTCTTTAAAACCTGTAAAGTACATCTGTGATACTCACTGGAATAAGGAGTGCTGTTAATATAGATTTCTTTTTTTCTGCAGGAGAGAGACTCTAGAAACACATACCTTCATCAATATCTTTATGTCAAGATCTTATTTTGGGTAACTTGTTTGCATCTGTTTTATTTTATTTCTTGATTATATAACAGTGAAGTGATCCAGATGAAGTCCTTGGGATGAATCTTTCTAATCATAACTATGATGATCTGTCACGGAGTTATCTAGATCGATCTGTGCCAGTGACCGAGGGCAGCAGGCCCACCGATCCCCTGGCCCCAGAATGGGAAGGGAAAAGGGGAAGGGTAGGCAGATGGGAGCTGAGCCCAAAGCAGAACAGCAGCAACGATCTTAGGAGGAAAACTTAATTTTACTAAATATGATATCAGAATGCAAGATAACACAACATAATACAATATATTTTAAATTGAGGCTTATAAATCAAATAAAATGAGAGACAGTGTCCAACACCAAAAGGCCTACTTTGAACTGAAGGTGCATGGCTGGGGAGAACACCCATACGCTGCCAGGCAGCGAGAGAGAGAGGGTCAGAGAGCGAGATCCCATGACTTCCTCCTGTGGCTTATCTTCCTCTCTGACCACAAAGTCCCCTGGGAAATGTAGTTCTTCTTCTCTTCTGAGAACCAGGCATCCGGAAAGTTGTCAGTCCACGGAACTGGAGTTTTAACATTTTAATTACCCGTGCTTTACATGATGTTATGATGTGGAATACTGATAACAAAATTATAAAACCATGGCGTGATCACAGCTAAATGATCTAAGAGTCTCTGAATTATTTCTTGGGAATTTAGTTCTCTTTGTCTACATATAGACATTTTGTTCTGCGTAAAGATCAATCTACTGGGAGAAAATAAGTGTCCATATTGTAAATCAGACCAGATCATACAACCATCATCTTCTCTGTATCGGTGTTAGTACTTCCATGGCACTACACTTTTTCTTCAGCACTTCTGAATCTGGACACAAATTTATAACCTTGCTACAGTGTTGGCCTATATTAAGGAAGGATTTGCTTCAAAAAAGGTTTCAGTTCTACTTAGAGCTTAGTTTCCAATGAAAATAAGCTTACACAAGTGTGCTGGGTGTATGTAAGCCTCCATTAGTAGATTTCAGTTCATTTTAAGGGAGGTCTCAAAGTTATTAAGGATATAATTCATCTTTTCATCTGTACCATTCATCTACATTTTACTCTAGTTAAAACAGAAAATTGATGTATAATCCCTTAGACAAGTGTCTAAAATAATCTAGATGAAATCTGCTAATTATCTGCTCTAGTCGCTCAAACAACACGTACTACTGGTCAGATATTCAGCCTTTTCTAGTTCATAAATAGGTCAAAGCTCTGCAGTTCCTTGCCTGAAGAACCAGAAAATCATAGAATATCCTGAGTTGGAAGGGACTCTCAAGGAACATCAAGCTCAGCTCATGGGTCCACAAAGGATGAACCAAACCTTACGTCTGAGAACTTTATCTAAACACTCCCCAAACTCACTGATAACCAAAGACAACATCAATTTGAAAGATGTATTCAGCCCCTGCAGGACAGTTTCTACTCTGCTTCAAGAGATCTCTTGTAACTGATTTAATTTGCCATTAAAGTGTTGTCGTGCCCCCCCCCCCCCCCCTTTCTTTTTTTCCATAAGCACAAAAAAATTACATTTAAAGATGTTGTTACCCATCTGTAAAGATCTTCAAAAGCAACATGGTTGTTTTTTTCCAAGAGAAGTCCTTGCATTCTTCTTATTGCCCCTTGAAGTTGTTTAAGAAAAACAACAGCCAAAAAAACATCTTGCAATGTAACATGTTTAAGAGGAATGGGAGTTCCTCTTAAGGAAGAGGAGTAAATTGTACTAACATAGGAACTTCTGATTATGACTGTCTTCATCATCTATTTTTCCACAGAATTCAACAGTAACATTGAGCAATTGCACAAAAGCAATTTTCTATAATATAAAGGATGTTTAACTACATTATAATGATTATGAAGTCTGGAATAAAGGAATCTTTCCTTTCCTCAGTTATTTAACCCCACAGAAGAACCAGTCTTCTCAATCTAAGAAGCATAATTGTTTCATTTTTTGTTATACCTTAAGAAGATGAAACAGCATCTAGACATACGTTCTGAAGCCTGTCCAAGAGCATGCAGAAGCATACTCATTCCCTCAATAGCACTATGTTCAGAGTCAGTAAGGGGGAGAGAATTTAGAGTTGTGATACTGATCAATATCAGAATAATTAAAATTCTTCATAATTAAAATTCCCCTGACCTTGAAAACATTTTTCTTTTGTTTTTTAATCAACATTCCTTGATATATGTTACCTCACTTTTATATAATCTATGTGACAGTCCAAGAATAATCCAACTTTACTTATCACCTTGAGCTTTTGTTCGTATCATTTGTGCTGTATCAGCCCTAAATACCAATATAATTTCTTGGCTCACAGACATTACAATTCTCACATCACAGTCATTCTGTTCTCACTGCTTTATTTTGTCCACAGCTCTGTCAAGCTTTATGTTATGAAATTTAAAATTCCATTATTTTTTAATTCTTCCTTATGCCTATTGTTCCCATAATGTTATGCATGTTGGTATCTGAGCTGAATAACTGATTAGAAATGAAACAAAGTCCACTGCAAAAGACTTGATTATTTCCCTCCTCACAAAGGAAGAAACATCCATGTTACAGTTGAAAAAGAAAATGCATTAAGATTAACCAAGTAAGATTATCTGATCCATCTTCCAAGAACAGGTGTTTTGTATAAGGCAGTCATTTAGATTCTCTTAATAAACAACTGAGGAAGTCACATCATATGAATGAGATGCATCTAATGCTTTGGGTATAATCCATTTCCATGAACAGAGAGTTAAACAATTACGTGTATTACAAAGTATATTCAAAACCTAAGAACTTATAGTATGAATTTACATTAAAAAATGTTTCTACCTTTATAGGAACAGTTACTGTCCCTAGGAGGGTGGCATTATTTAGAATAGAAAAGGCACTTGAGATAATATTATTTCCTCCTAGTTTCATATTTAAGTTTTCCTGACTTCAGTTTCCAATCCAGGTTCTGGTTAAGACATCTTTACTAGAATAATGCATGCACTGTTATCCACTGTAATCACAACCTTTTGTCATTTGACACACCATATAGATTGCTCTCTCTCACTATAAATATTTTGTATCCAGATCTTGGATAACATTTTTGGTTTTTCTCCATCATCCCCAATTTTATCCATACTCACAGGTGTGGACATCTGAGTTCCATATAGTATAAGGCTATTTACAATGCCAGATTCATTTCTCCACTGCAGTTATTCACTCAGACTACCTTTCTCCATAGTTTCATCTAGGAGTTCGTGCTCAATTTGCTCACTGTTACCATTTAAAAATACCATATTTTTCTCTTCAATTCATTATGATGAAGCAGTCAGCTGTTGTAACAACAAGCACTGCAAGATAATCCATGAAGAAATGTTTCTGAAATTATGATAGATGATGTTCAAGATAGGTATCTGGATCTGACCTGTCATTTAGACTGGACTTCAAGAAGTTTTTGGACAACAGTCTCATACATATGGTTTGCTTTTTGAGTTGTCCTGTTTGGAGCCGGGAGTTGGACTTGTAGGTCTAGCTTGTAGGTCCTGTCCAACTCAGGAGATTCTGGGATTCTGGGATTCTAAGATTCACTTAGTGAAACAGACATAACCACTGACAATAAATCTGATTATTTTATGTGTGTGTTGGAAGATTACCTGAACTGTCTTCTACAAGTGCTCACAGACCATGAAGGAGTCATAATTATCTATCTCAGACAATTTTAAACTTGTAAAGATTAATCCAACACAGTGAGGAACATTTCGAGGTTAAGTGCTTACCTCGGTCAACGGAAGAATGGTGTGTGAACAGGTTCTTTCAATTTTGCTTGTTTAGGAAAAAGCTTTGAAAGCAGAACTGGGTTATTTGTGCTGACTCAATCACTGAACTGTGGTGTCAAATAGAATGAAGCAGAAAAGACAAAGCTAGGCTACACTGAATAACACTTGGTATGGACCAAGTGATTATATGGATTATTATACCTGATAACTAGTGGGTTATCTCACCTACTCTAAAATGATTTCAAGTATAAATAATCCAGCTTATAGCTTTGTCAGATATGTATGAAAACTGTACCTGAAGTACACTGTACATCTTAAGACAGTTTTGAAGTAAATTATGTATTCTAATGATAATTTTCGGATAAAAAATAGCAAAGGATGGATCTTTAATAAATCCTGAAGGAAACAATATGTTACTGTCATGTCCAATGGACTGATGGTTCAGGTTTAGATTCACTTCTGCTAGAAACTTTGCAGGATGAAGAAGTAGATGTCCAATAAACTTTCTCACATTTTTGCTCTCTTGCACTTCCCACTCAAGGACATACATGCTGTTTATCAGAAAAAATTCAGTCTTTGACAAGCACCCATAAAGATACCTTTGGTACAGAAAAAGGGCTACTAGCACTGCATAAAATCTCTGCAGAAGGGGCCACAATATCAAACCATAGGGACTGATTAAAAAAAAAAGTCTTTAGAACTCATTTTGAGTAACCTGGAAAATCAATGAACCCTTACAGTGTTTGGCATAGCCTAGTATAATAATCAAAGCAATCAAATGTTTAGTCACAAGGTGACTTGTATTTCTCTAAATTAAAACAATAAAACGAAGTAGCAAATAAGTTTGTTCACTTGTGTATATATGCAAGTGTGTGTAGGACAGCTGTGGCATATGGGATCATCAATAATTTTAATTACCAGACCTGTTATTCTGTCCCAGAAACAGTGCATTTTAAACAAAATTTACAAACGTAATCAATAAATTGGGCTGTTTTTATTAAACTGCCTAAACAAGGAATTTACAAATTGGCAGTTGACTCATACAAAGACAAATTCAATGATTCGAGGACTGAAGTTGTATCAGCCTTGACTGATTCTCTCTAAAATCTGTACATCACTAGCACAGGCTATACATGAGAATGACTGAGACTTCAATAATGCTGTGCATACTGGTAGATAAAATCCATCTAGAATGCATGTCCATGACACCACAGAGCACTGAGACTAAACAGTAAATCTCTGTTAAATTGAGATTCATCTCACGATACTTTAAGACATCTAATGTTAGATTAGTTGGATTTGTTGACTGACATTTAGATGCCTAAGGTTATATAAAGTTAACTCCGTGATGCAAAATGCCCACAGCTTCATTCTAGGTAAAAGAGTAAAGAAATGTTCTGTTTCTGCTTTTATGGTAGCAGAGAGTAGAAAATGGACATTTATCTGGTTTGTAAACCATTATCAGGGTTTCAGTTTCTTCTGGTCTATGCAAAATAGCAATATTCTGTGTGACAGGCATCTATAAAATAGGCATTTTGGCAGTGGATCTCTATGATGTTGTGTCAGACTCAAGAAAAAAGCAAAACAATCCATCTTGCTCATCTCACAACAAGTCATGACATGATTAGCACTGCTTAAGTGATGTAAAGGCTGATCAGCTTCTATTTACCAACACTCCCAGTGCTGGTCACTGGGATATTTCCTGAGTTAGCTCCTGGGAAACTAATGGAAGAAATAAAAAGTCAGAGGCAGAAAAAAGAGTTTATAACCAGTCCTTGACACACACACACACACAAAAGTGTATTATGGAAATAAGGTTCTGGGCATAAGGAGAGAGAGTGAAGATATTAGAAAGTTTAACTGCCTGAAAGCCAAGCAGGATGCAGGAAGAATGATGTTTGTCCTACTAACAACATGGTATCAAGATGCCTGAAGCACTGTAGTGAAGCTCTATTTTACCAGGCTAATTAGTCCTGCTGAGAAATTCCATCCTAACCCTGATAAATGACTCCAGTCCCTAAGCCAGCTTGCCCTGAGTCTCCAGTGTGGACATACTTCCTTACCCCCAGAGAAGCGGGCATGTTAATTCCTCTGACTCAAGATGGAGTTTTATCTTTTAGGGCTCACAGTAAAGCATAAGATTAGACAGGAGTAAGTGTGCACTCTGTTTTTCAACTCCATTTTCTCAAATGTGCTGTTTAACTGCTGGATAAAATACTTCACTTTAAGTAGCCTCTTGGTCAGATGCCTTTGGTGGAGGTGAGTCATTATAGCACACACAAATATAGTGAGATCTGCAGCTTGGTAATCCAAACCCACTGAGATTCATTCCCTCCAGCACAAGGGGTCTCATTATCTTTTCATATTGTACAGTGAGATATCACTCCAGATCTGTGTGACAAAAGTATTTACATTCATAGATAGCCAGGTTGGATAGAAACAAAGTAAAGCATAAAAGTTATCAATCGGTTGAACAAAATCATATATAAATAATCCTCTCCACCTTTAAATGCAGAAAACAGACTCCATTTCTTTTCTTTCTTTGTCAATAATATGAGGGTAAGATTATATTTTGCCTTCAAACAGACTGGGATGTTTACACACTTCATTGTATTTTCAGTGCCTTGCTGGACACCTTTAGCTGTGCATTTGAAGCTAAATTCCCAGATTGTCCACACTGTCTATAGTTCAAATTACCCCTTGCAGAACACTGGAAACACCTAATGAAAAACACTAAGTGCAAAACTGCTGAAAAGAATGCTTTTAAACTAAAGGAGGGGAGATTTAAATTAGATGTTGGGGGAAATTTTTCACTGAGAGGGTAGTGAGGCCCTGGCACAGGCTGCCCTGGGAAGTTGTGAATGCCACAACCCTGGAGGTGTTCAAGGCCAGGTTGTATGGGCCCTGGGCAGACTGATCTGGTGCATGGCAACCAGCCCACAGCAGGGGGTTGGACCTAGATGATATTTGAGGTCCCTTCCAACCCAAGCATTTTATAATTATTTGGCCCTTACTCCAGTATGTCCCTACATGCAGTCCTATCTGAGATACCCTATAACTGGCAGCACCATACGCCAAAGCCAAACTTCCATGCCATGCCTCAGTATGAGTGACCCCTAAGCAATAATTATTTTCTGAAAGTCCACTGTTACTACTCCTTTGTAATCTGACATCTAGGGTGCAATATATGTCTAGGCCTCTTCAGTCGTTCCAGAATGTAAAGAAAGGCAATTATTCAAAACCACATGTGCCAGTCACATTTATCCATAAGTAACATGGCACAGGCTTTATAGTAGTTTCTTACTGAGATGTGCAGGTATTGGAGCACAAAGGATATTACATTTACCTTTCGTCTGTGTGTTATTTTCTTCTCAGGGAGACCCAGAATAGGATCATGAATCTGTTAGTAAACCTCATGAAGTTAGGAGCATCATTTCTTTACACCATGGCAGTGCTGAGAACAATTTTTTGTACAGAAGCCACCCAAACTCAGAGGAAATGCTGAATATCTCGTCTGCACAAAGCCATGCAGTTTGACCTCTATTATCTGAAAAAAATGTTTCATATGTGACCATGTCATTCCTGAAGAACAATGTGATGACCCAGCAGATGATCTGATGAGCACTCATCACTCAGGCTTACAAACATGAAAGCTGAGGCTGTACAGCTAAAATAGATAATGCTTGTGAAACTTTAAAAAACAATGGAATGAGATTCTCTTTGTTCATGGCATAGATTTTGGCAAAGGCCAACTAGCATTGTCCAGAACATTTCTTTGGCACTAGTGATAGCATAAATCATAGACCACTCTCAATCTTATAGACAGGTTGCATTCAGTCTTCCTGGTTTGAAGGCCAATATAATTTATTCACATAGACATTAATCATTCTGTGTCAGTTGATCTCACAGATAAACAATGGTCATATGCACATTTAATTCAGCAGAACAGACATAATACCAAAGCTTAATGGTGGTAGTCTTTGGCAATCTAGTCATGTTTTTGAGAGCAGCGGATAAATGGTGGCCATTCTCAAGATTCACAGGCATCTGCCTGGGTACAGATAGAAACAGAATAAAAGTATATAACATTTCTGTGCACAGAAATTTGGAAAATATGAACAGTAATGCCCATTTCCCCTTTACAATGGGGGCTTATGAGACTGAAAGTACAGAAAGAACTCAGAAAATTACAATATGGATGTTGAGTATATGATTTATTCAACAGTATTACCCATTCAACATTATTGGCACTAATGCTACTAGAAAAAGATAAAAGTGTCTGAATAGACATGGTAAGAACTGAAGCACTTAGAAATTAAAAATATATTCACAGAAAGCCCTAACAGAAGACAATTACGTCCCAGACAACTTAGGCATTGATTCGAGCAAATCAAAAAATAGCCCACAAGTCAAGTAACAATTGAATTAAGATACCACTCACCATATCAATTAAGTTTTTAAAATTACATGACAAAGTTTAAAAGAACATTCCAGTATAATGTGAGACATTATTCTTATTGCTATATCTAATTACAAAGTGTTGTAAATCACTTGGTCTAGCCTTTAAGAAAAAAAAAGCTATTTCAAATGCGTAATATAAAAAATTGAGAAGAGGCGTGCAGCTTCCATGTGAATAGATTACAAAGCTAGCAGTGAAAGAAGTTCTACTGAAAACTGCAGTCTCTTTTCACAGCAGGCCATGAGATTGAGCCCAAACAAGGAGTGACTACCCTGTCAGTCCATGTGTTGAGGAAGTGCATCTTGCAGTGTTGTAGCGGGAGGGACTGGTGGCCTCGATTGGGCTGAAATAAAGTCACTTGGCCAGAAGTAGGGTGCCCAAGGGAGGTGGGCAGGTACAGTAAGGGCCAGAAGTGCCCTCAGGGCCCCAGTAATTTTGACTTCGTCAAATGCATTTAAGCTTGTGTTTTAATTTTAAGATTCAGATAAGCAGTTAAATTGTGACTAATTTTACCTTAAAAGCAGTTCATCTCAATATGAATTTCTGAAAGCAATTTAAGTGCTCCTCTCGAATACAGGCCATGTTTACTCATGTTGAAGAACTAGTCAAGTATTTAAAGTACTAGACTGGTTCAAGATGGGATAAAAGAACTTTATTCATAACATGATTTTCTGCCCAACAATCCACTGCAATTGAATAGTAATGATATCATTAATTTTTAGGACTTCAGCATTTTTGTAAATTAATTTGGCCTCTCTATCTTGGAAGGCAAAGGGCAGAGAGAGAGTCCTTAAATACTGATTAATTTTTTTAATGGATGGTGAGAACCTTCAGTGGTGGAAAAACACTTGCTGGTTGCACTGTATTCCAGACATCCCTGTGTCACTTTCACTTCTGAAGTCTGCTGCAGTTCTGAAATAGAATGCGACATTAAACTCTCTGAGATGAAGTACAGCGTATTCTATTTCCCTCACACTGAATAAATTACCAAGCTAATAACATTACTGTTTAGATTTCCATTGAAGGCCAGTGTCAATCCCAAAGCTGTTTTGTTTTTTTTTTTTAACTCATTCCAGTCCACATTGCAAATCTGCATGTAATTGTGTCCTTGTTAACCTACAGGAAAGTTCCCCTTCACCCTTTCAGCTTGCAGGTGCTTCATGCTGTTACTGGTAAGTCATTATCAAGTTTGCTTGGACAATTTTATGAGACTTTTGGGTAGAAAAGTAGTCTTAAGAAAACAAATGTGATCTGTAATTTCAAGAACATCATTATTCTCCACTTCCCAATTAATAGTCTAGGATATTTGACAGGTGAAAGCTAATGGCTTAATACATTTATACCAGATTGGTGGGCTTTAGAAAATCCCAGACTTGTCCATTTGCACACATGTAGGTCATTGCTATATCTCATAGGCTATCACTGCATGTAATACCTTGCAGGTGCAAGAAGCAGTAGCTGTATTTTACTATCTGCACCTGATCCATAAGTCTAAGAAGCCCACTGTCTCTCAAGTCTAGTGCTCAGGGACACCCCATATAGATACATAATGCAAAGTAGATTTTATACGCTCAGAGGATAGCAAAATGTCTACCTGGGAAGTTCTTTTTTGCATGTTTCTACCTGGCTTGATTGATAAATACTAATTCTGTGTCATTGTAATGTCTCATAGGTAAGTAATTTGACATCATAAGTTTTAATACCAGAAGTCTAGTTGTTTGCCATGTAAGTTAATGGTAGTTTTCCATTAGCTAGCAAGCACAAGCTATACCACTGAAGATAATATTACAGAGCTGTTCCTTGATAGTAAAGCAAATTGGCACAGAACGTATTTTATCTATCTTTTTAAACTCTTTCAGCCTCCAGTGCAGGATGTCCACATCCAAAATGCCTGTAGGGAATCACCTTTGAATGCTTCCCAGCTTGGCTTGGGAGGCATTTGACAGAACACTAGATGCCTCTGGCCAAAACCATATCAGGGACAATTCTCATAATGCAACAGGAGGGATAGCTGAGTTGCAGCACACATGAACATAACTTGGCATTATTTTACATACTAGCATGGATGTGGCGATAGTCTATTATTATAGATAGCAGAACAATTAAAAGTGGAAGTAAAATTACCTATTTTTTATAAGGTTAAGATTTTTGGGGGGAGGGTCACAATTTGAAAACTTGCTCTTAGCTACTTATGTACCATATGTAACAAAAAGCCATGAAAGTTAACGAATTTAACACATTTTATCTCAGCAAAGAATCAGGTCCAGGCCAGGTTACTCAAAAGTCCTTTTTCATGCTTGGGTAACTGAATAAATAGACATACCTATTTTATCAGAAGAATCCCTTCCTTCTTTTCATTTTCTTTTCCCTCCTCTCCCCTACTTATAATGCCTCCCTCCATCTGTTTCCAAGCCATCCATACCCACATGCTGCAGATCATCAGTCAAATTTCACGTAAGTCTGAGCTAGAAACAGCAGCTCCAAGCACTTCCTTCTGGCCATCAAGGGACATCAAGATCAAACTTGATTCTCTTGCTTTTACATCCACTCAGCAAACTCTGCATGTCCAGTGTAATTCACTGACAGTCTTGCCCTCTTCACACAAGGTGAGAAAATTGTATGTGAAAAGGTGAAAACCAAGTCAAGAAAAAAATGCAGTAAGTAAATAAATAAATAGATAGATAAATAGAACAGCAAAACAAAAACAAAAAACCCTGCTCTTAGCTGAACCCTGTTGGCCTGAGGTGTTGAACTGGATGATTGCAAGAAGTTCTCTCCAACACAAGTGAGTTTGTGATTCTGTGATATATTAGTGAGGTTATGTTATTGAGGGCTAAAAATCAATGCTTGATCTTGTATGGTTATGTACATTTACACACTGACTGAAGTGTAGCTGTTAGAAGACAAATGGATTCTACCTTGACAGCTGAATATTCCACCGCTTTCTAGTGTGGCTGGAGTAGGAAGGAAGAAAAGGAATCATAGCATGGCTTGCATTGGAATGGACCTCAAAGGTCATCTAGTTCCAACTCCCTTGCCATGGGCAGGAGTGCTGGCCTTTAGATCAAGAACTAGATCATGTTGCACAGGACCCCATCCAGTCTAGGTGTATCATGTGACACACAGCTTTCAGGCCCTTTAATACATAGAGTTACCATCCTTCATTATGTTCTGATTATTAAATTGTAGAAGAGAAAGATAAAAAGTTACGTGCCTGACGTTAGAGAAAAAATCTGAGTTTCTGTGTCCTTTCCCCTAGAAGCTTCTACCCCACTAAATCTACATTTCAGATGAAGTAGTACTATTAACTTTCATTTGGGTGTCACAGTTAAGCTCAAGATCCTGCTTAAGCCCCATACAATAGGAGCAAAAGGTAGCATCCTCTACAGCACCTAAATATAAGAAAGGAGTGAGAGCTTGATGCTAGACTTTGCACAGGGCTGTTGGCAGCTAGGTTAGCAATGGTGAAATTAGTTGTGTGATCTGTATGAGAAATCTATTCTCTACTCAGATGACCCAGAAAGCATATTTTGTGTTGTGCTGGTTGGAAGAACTGCTCCTTGCATTGAGTCATGAGGTCTTTATGTTCATTAAAGTATGTATCAGCCTCATGTCTTCTACTACCCTGTTGAGATACTGGTTCTGTTTCCATGCATACATGAGAGGTGGATGTTAAAAAAAGAGCATCCTGAAAATCTTCTGCTCTAAATTTCTGGAAGAACACCAGGAAGGTGGTCCTTCCTGTTATAAAGGGGGACAACTAAGACAGAATTTCACTGGAAGTGGCTGCAGTTCAGCAGTGGGGAGTCATATCCATATGAAAGATGCATGCAGAGCCCTCAGTAAAGGAAAAGATAATTGAAGAACAGTGTAGAGTGATGTTTCTTAGCTGCTGAAAAACAAAAGATGTATTAGTTGAAATACTCTGCTAGTTCCATGAGAGCTCAAGAATTTGACATAGGTAAGGTTCAATTTCTAACTATAGCATGAAGAGACTGAAAGGAAAATGCTAAATATTGTTCCTCTTCTCTTTCTGAGGCAGTATTTCATTCACATTTCTGAACTGCTTCAATTTGCCTTGAAGTTTACCCATCTTTATTCTTTTTTGAATGCCAAATCTTGACCTACTTTTTCTGTTGTTTTTTTTTGTTGTTGTTGTTAGTTTTTTAATGAGTCATGTCATTCTTGAAAGCACCTAAGAAGAATCTGAAACAGAGTACATTGCATTTGACCAAATGCTTATCTCCTCCCTGCCTATCCCATTTTAAACAGAATCTGTTTGGAAAATGGAATTTGATTACAAAAAGAATCAATCTGTAATTCAGCAATAAGCACCCCTTTCATAATTTACATAGCCCTGCTGCTTCACCCTAATTAATGTTCATCTGTATCTTATTCTTCCTGCAGCTTTGCCCTTCTAAATGAGTGAAAAAATGATAGGAAACCTTTGGAAAGCAGTTTGCCATACAAAATTATAGAAGAAATTGGACTGACTCTTTTAAAATCCCCAGTAATAGTCTCAAAGGTCTTAAGAAAATATTGTCATTCAATTTAGATAGGATTTTATTTTATCCAGGTGCAGCTGGATATCAGAATGGTAATGTAAATGCAACAATCTATTGTCAAGAGTGTAGGCGTTTTAATTTCTTTGCAGATGCCATAAACCTGGATTTTCTGTTTAACTGGCAAGATAATCAGCATGCAACTGTGGGAAACAATCATTAATGTGATGAAATATGGAAACAAGACTCATGCATAGAGAGAGGATGGAAACATAATCCTGGGGTGAAGGACTGGATTTGTGCTCTCAGCTTGATTCCTGACTGCTGTAGTCAGAGTTCTCTGTCTACAGAAAGAAAATACAGATATTCCCTTTTTCTCACCTTTTGCCTATTTGCAGTTGAAAAACTTAAACACAAGGATCAACTTTAATCTCTTGCACATTTGAAATCTAGGGTATGGGACTTCGCTTGCCATGCAAATTCATGAATATAAGCTTATGTAACAGGCTGCCCAGAGAGGTGGTGGATCACTGTCTTTGGAGATGTTCAAGAAGCATTTAGATGTTGTACTAAAGGGCATGGTTTAGTGGGGAAATACAGGTAGTAGGTGTATGGTTAAACTAAATGATGCTGAAGGTATTTTCCAGCCTTGGTTATTCTACGAATCTGCACTTGAAAACTTGGGACAGGCAAAACAAAAATTCTTAGGAACGCATAAGCACATTGGAAGAAATTTTATAACATTTGCCCCTCACCAGGGGGAATGATAGACTTTGATTCTGTATCCATATATATATTAGCCTTGCAAGTTCACATTTTCCTGCAACAGCTTTTTTCTTCACAGAGAAACTACTGTACAGCCGATTCAGGTGTTTTAAGTCAATGAGTGTAATCTACAAATGATTTTTGCATATCTGAATCATGTGCACTAATTCCTAGATAATATTTTAAAAAGTCTATGTAGATTCATTTGTATTAATTACTGCATTTCATAAATCAGGTCCAAATGTACCCGTTATAAGGAAAGTTTTCCAGAGTTCCTGTTTTTCACATGAGAAAATAATTTGGCTGCAAAAGTAATTTATTTGAATCTTCGAAGTTTAATTTATGGCATACACATGAGGTTTTTCCAAAGTAACATTATCCCAACACTGAATTTTAATAAGATGGAGCACAGTGCTGACTTTTATTTTTGATTGTAATTCAGATAATTACGATTACTTTAACATTTTAGACAAAACACTGATAAGACCAGCAATATATATGGAAATGGGATTTGAGTTTCTGCTGAATTTATTTCTTCTAGGTAACAGCAATGCTCAAGTTCTCAAAGCTCACTTGCTTCATATCACAGAGAACATTAAAATTATGTTTCCATTTCACTTTTTGTAAATGAATTAACCTTATTTAATTTCAGCAGTTTGCAGATGGCCTTGGAGGGCAGTCATCTCTCCCCACGTCGCATGTAGCAGAAAGGTTTTACTATAGCTCTAACAAATGTGCATGGCAAGGGTAAATACAGGAAGATTTAGCATTATCCGAAGGACATGGTTAAGTGCTTAGATGATAAAGTGAGTGAATGGGCTTTCTGGGTTCTTCACCCTATTTCACCACTCATTTCTGTGTGAGGTGCGTTAGTGTGTCATTTAAGCCTAGTTTTAAGCCCTGTTTTTTTTGTTGTTGTTTGTTTTTGTTTTTGTTTTTTTGCAGGTTGTGTCATAGTTGTGTCAAGCAAAGTTATGCTCCGGATCTCATGACACTGTGATGTTGCATAGGTTTCATACTGGTCACTAAGGTATGACCATGAAAGTCTGTATAGGGCACAGTCTAAGCACTGGAACACAACCATATGTTTTACAAAATTGCTGATACATTCCTGGAATGAGTTTGTCCCCGTCTAACTCAGTTTAACAAACAGTTGCCAGACATAGTTTGTCTGTTGAGACACTCAGGGCACCATTTCCAAAAGACAACTTAAACAAAGTCACAATTTTTCTCAATCTAAGGCTGTTTATCTGCACAGATCTTTCTGTGACTGGTGGTGGCCTCTGTGACCACAAAAAATTTCCAGCAACTTTCCATAAGGGTACTTAAGCACCCGTTTAGCAAAGAGAGCCCTGGAAGGAGATAGAGATTCTCCATGGCTCCCTCCATGGCTCTGCTTTGGACCACTCTGACTGGTGCCATCTAAGATGGATCTGCTCAGCAGATTTGATGTGAGCCCATCTGTACAATCTGGCTTTGATCAATCACTGCGCTCTTGCATTTAGCAGCATTGGCATTCCAAGTGGAGGTCCTTGGAAGTCCAAGATGAATGGCATGAACAGTGACTATCAAGGATAATTTGTTTTTTCCTGTGCCTGATTTAAATAGATGATAGGACTTAGATGTGTAGTTACTCCATGTAATCCAGAGAAGAAGACTAAAAGGAAGATTCTCAAACATAAATGACAGCTGCCAACTTAACCCTTGAACTGCCTAAAACATTTGTGTGTATCTCAGGCTACCTTCTAAGCATTCTCTGCAAATGGTCACTCCTTAACTCGTCATGATGCTGAGCATATCAGAACTTATCTTAGACCAAAACACTGTACAAATGCCTGATTAGGCCTTTTTCTGCACTGTTAATCTTTAGCATTACTGCTCACTGCATGACTGCCAGAAAAAATGCTGCACACACAAGAGCAAATTATATCTTTTTTTAGTATTTTTAATATTTTTTAGTCAAGAATCACTGCATTCACCCAGAATGAGTCAGGCTTAGATTCATGTTAATCACATACCTGAGGAAACCTGCAACTCAGTGTTCAGCTGTAGAATATACCAGGAAAAGATTTTCTCATTATTAATAGCGGGAATCTTCTGAAATACAGAATACTTACTGAACTAAGTTGCTGCAGATCCTTATATAAGAATATTCACCTAGACACACTATTTAACATATGGGTATCAGGGTGATGAAAAGAATGTTATTTGTGATGCAGAAAATGCAGCAGCAATCCTCAAGATGATCATTAGCAGGATAAACCTGGCATTGGTATCTCAGAGGCTTCCTTGGCAAATCACTGTGGCATTGCAATAAATGCAACATAGAAACAAGCTCTGAAGGTGGACTTTGACTTATAACCTACAAACATGGCCTGAGGAGCTGTGATGCCTTATTTCCTTGAGCTTACCCTGCAAACAATTGCTATTGACTTTGTGTGCAGATAGAATGATTCTTCAGTTCTTATTGTCATTTGATTTAACAGTATCCACTATCTGCTGGGGACACTTAAAATGATACTGAGAAATTGAAAATGGAAACTGGATGACATGAAAGCATGCATCTTTTCCATTTAAATGTTAAAATCTCACAAGGCTATGGAAAATAAGATCGCTCTACTTCTTTCCATGTCCACTGAAAGAGTAACCTGACTATATCCAGCACAACAGGAGGAATGGATGGACAAATCTATACAGACATTAAGACAGTTCACTATTCACAGTCTTAGCAGTGACACTGCTATTCTACACTAAAGTGAGAGCTGCCTCTTTAATTCATTCCTACCTTGCTCTGGATCTCCTCTGTTGGAAAGTCATAGTTTTGCTGTACATCAAAGTCTCTGTTATACAAGTTGTAGGTACTGTGATGTTTCTCTGACACTTGATCTTCCCTGGATTTTTTTACTTTAAGGTTTTGAGATATGAGTTGTCTTTAAGTGTATACATATGCAGTGTTTAGCAATGAGGAGCTGAGTGCTACCATAATACATCTCATTAACAATAGCAACTGCCTATGGCTTCTGTTGTGTAGAATAATGATCCATTCTCCTCCAGTAGTAACTATCCAAAAGGCAAAACTTCAAACTCTGCTGGTCATCCACCTGGGAAATTTTACAATATGAAAGTAATGTAGGGTTTGTAACTTGCTTAGATGAAAATAAATCTTTGTTTACAATTGCTGTTTTCATTGTAGATTTAATTTTAAAATCTCTTGAATTTATGCCATTTAAATTTCAACATTTTAGAAGGAAGAATTATGTCCAAATTTTTAAAACCCACTTTGTCTATCTATTTGACATAAGAATCCAATTTGCTACCTGACTTCATTGTTAGTATGCTAATTACTTTGACAATATCTTTGAACGTTGCTTGGAGGATTTGGTTTTATTCAAAAGCAGATGTGTGTTTGCCTTAATGCTTTATATTTCTTTGGGGAGTTTTTAACCAGAGCATAATTTCTGTTCTTTTTGAAATCACATTTGTTATTTTTTTTCTCAACTAAACCACAGCAGGGACCATATTGCTTACATACAAAGAAATAAAACCAGAAAGAGTTTTACAAGAGTACATATGCATTAGAGCAGGTTGATAGAATTTCTTTGAAGAAAGACTCTAGAAGAAGGGAGAGAATTTTTATTTTGCATTCAGCATCCCATAAGATTTGCCCTGCCCAGAACAAAAGGCTGAAAGGAGCCATGTGCCCGCATTATTTGGGTAAAAAGCTTTGTATTCAGAACACACGAGACATTATACCAGATTAATAATGTCACATTCAAGCAGTGATTGCAACCATCAGATCTTGATGGCTATAAATCAATTCCCACCCATCATGAAGCATGGGATGAGAAATCCATGCTTTCCTTCCCAGATCACAGTTCAGCTGGGGGTAACAGGCTTTCTCTCTGTATAACTTAGTTCCCATCAATTACAGACATTTTTCTTTTCCCTGAATCATTTTGCCACATATGTTTCCAGTTTCAACCTGCCTTTTTTTATAGAACCACTCACTGACCTTGGGTACTTCAGTGATATTAGCTCCATACAGTGCCACTCAATCACTCTCTGTGTCTGTGTCAGTTAATTGGAAGTGCCCAGGAACCCTGAAATCAATCAACATGGAAATACAGGTCCAGCAAACCTGGAACGGGGACATGAAGATGGCCAGTATGCTTGAGCAATGAAATACAAGGAAAAATTTAGTGAGGTGTGTTTGTACAGCCTGGAGAAGGATTAAGGGAGATCTTATGCTTTCTTATTGAGGA
Organism: Gallus gallus; assembly: GCF_016699485.2. NCBI lineage: Eukaryota > Metazoa > Chordata > Aves > Galliformes > Phasianidae > Gallus > Gallus gallus. The sequence continues at coordinate 190,543,192 of NC_052532.1, read as the reverse complement.
GCGTCACAACTGCCTAATGAGAGGGTGCAGCACAGATGCAGCCAAGCTCTTCCCAAAAGAGAGCAGAAATAGCACTAAAGGCAATGAACACATGCTGAAACACCAGAAATGCTGATTAGCTAGAAGGGAGGAAAAAAAACACCATGAGGATGGTCACATTTTTGAAAAGGGCCCAAAGAGGGTGTGAAATGTCCATCTCTGGAGATATTTGAGCTCTAATTGGAAACTGCTGTGAGCAAAATGCCTTGCTTTGAGCAGGAGAGCTTAAGTAAAGATCTCCAGAGTCCCCTTCCAACCAGCTATTCTGTGATTCAATGAATGCGTGATCACCTGCCCTTGAAAAACTGCAAGAGCTCTTTTACTGTTGGACAGCAAAAAGCTGAGACACCTTACTTACATTTGCATGAATACACTAAATAAACCAAGTGCCAGTAAACATCCATTCAGCATTCAAATTAATCTGATATTTGTACCTACTATTTATGCTGCCCGTAACCAAGAATATGAGGTACGTAACTGAAAACTCTGAATTACAGGAAATAAGCTGAATGCACAGTTTGACTTACTGCCACATGAAAAAATTATCCTAAATAGAGTCATTCTTATTGCCAGGGATTCCTCTTCCCAGCCACTCAGCCCTACCTCTCTGCTAAATATTAAGATGAATAAGCTAAATGTTAAAAACAAAGATATACATGCTCAGTAGTTCTAAGAGAAGAATTGTACCACATGTACACGCAAACATAAAGTAATACACAGAACACAGTCATGAAATGAGATGCTTTAGCAGATAAATTCTTCAGGAAATTGTTAAAAAAAATGATGGCGTTTATCTGAATACATATTTGCATTCATAAAGAAGGGAAAATGTAACATGATGTGCTTCAGCACATAATTTATGACAAGAGCTGCAATGAAAAAGAAACCAAAAAAAAAAAAAAAAAAGAAAGAAAGAAAAGGAAAAAGAAAACAAAACCAAGAACACCACAGCTTTATCATCCAGCAAAATCAAATGATGGAGAGAATCTGCAGAGCGTTGCACACAGCTCATGTAACACAACAGCCAACAAAAGTTGTGTGCTACGTGCTGGACACTTATCTTGGGGCTGACTGAAAAATAAAATGCAGACAGCTGCTTAGCTGAGTTTCATGGTGATAGAAACAACCACACATAAATTGGCTGCATTCAGTGGGGGATTAGCAAGAGAGAAAGTGATCAGATTCACTGTGGCTTTTGACTTCCGAAGGAAGAAGAAATCTGGAAGCATCAATTCATCAAATAAATGAGAAAGAAGCAAACCTGAGACAGATACTGTATCACTGACTAAATCAACAGATTAACCACTTTCTGTCTGGAGGGTGTCATTAATGGCCACCAACGTACCACTCTGCAGTTGTGTATTTTCCTTTTTATCCTCTTTTGCAAAGGTGAGGGAATGGTAGATCATATTCCGGCATGTCTCTTGTGTCCTGCAAGATCTTGTGGATTTTAATCATTTACCCATGCTGTAGTCATACATTCTGCTGGACTTGGATCAATGTCCATTCTCCTTTCCTGCCCCACTGTTTAAATGGAAATTCAAGAGCAGACATAAAATGATCTCATAGAGTTCGTTAGTGAGGAAGAGACTAAGAAGAGCTTGAGATCCCCAATGCTAGAGAGATGATGGTTCCCTGCACTCACAGGAAACCTAAGCTGTGTATTACCAAGAGTAATCCTCTCAATATGATCTACAGTTATAAGAGAAAGTACAGGCAGAAAGGAAGTACTTAATGTGACAACTTTCAAGTGGCTGTTTTGTTTTGTTGTATTTTTTTGTCCTCAAATGATTGAAAGCTGGCTGCAGATCTAAAAATTGCAACTGGCATGAGACAAACATAAAATATTGGCATTTTCCTAAATGATAGAAATACCTGTAACTACACTGCAGCTGAATGTGTTCCATTTATCTTGGTAGATCAACACACTTGTGTGTTGGTAGGTATATCTAAAAGAAGTTTCTCTGCCTAGACTGAATTTCTCAGCTGGCCTCACAGTTGCTCCTCAAAACAATGGTGTGAGTTTAAGCACAGCTTAGGAAGAATTTTCAATGCATCCTAGTATTCATCTTTCTTTCAGTCATCATCTGTTTTCCATTTTCCTATTTGTTTCCTCATTTATGCTCAGCTGGTCTTTCACTCTGTTCCTCCTTTGGCATCATTACCATTATTACTTTTCCAGTATCTTACCTCCCCTACTAGCCCTCATCTGGGCCATTTGCTTTGCCCTTTGTTTTATTCTTGTCTTCTGGACTGGTCTTGCAATAAGAGATGACTGCACAGCAGGGAAATCTTTCATCTTGATATTCAGCCAGTAAACAGAAATGTTGAGCTGACTCTCTGGGGTGTAGATTTTCTCTCCCCATCAAACAGACAAAAGTAAAACACAGCAGCTTTCCCCAGGTAAGCCTCAGAGCTCTGTCCTCTGCCAGGACACTCCTCATAGATTGTTTGGGATGGGTCTTCTCCAAACTTTGCAATCAAAACTCCCAGTTCAACAGCATGGACTTTATTGTTGTGCTGTTCACGCATCATTTCATTTTATCTCTAACCATTTCATATTCTGCAAAATATATTTAATGATGCATCCACCCTTTATAAAACACACAAATACACATTCAAATTAAAAAAAAAAAACACCAGAATTTCATTTTTTAGCAAGTTCCAGAAGACTTTAATCTATGTATGTAATCAGACTCGTATTTCTCAGCATTTATTTAAGATTTTCAAAGGAAATTTCAAGTGACTGATATAGGCTAAACCCTAATTATTGAAAATTAGGCATTTCATCTGACTCCTGTTTGTTGTTTGTTCTTTCAATTGCATGAAAATATTGTTACCTACAGAAATCCAGTATTTCCTTCTAGTTATTACTAGTGGATTTAGGAGGCAGAAGAGAGATTGCCTGAATGTTTTTTCTCTCTCTTTTCTGACAGATTGCCTATCAAGTAGATAAAATTTCAAGAAATGTGTGAAATAATGTTTCAAGTCAAATGAGAAGGTTCTGGCACCCTAGATCTGACATCATAAAGCTTGTGTTGAGGGGGCAACAGTAGATGCTTTCCCTTCTTAAATTTTTCTGCTTACTATGTTTTATATTTTCCATATAACTTGGAAGATGTTTCTTTTCTTTTTGTTTCCTTGATTTATGGGGTTACTTTTTCTTTCATTTTTGCCTGCACATGAAATAATATACCACGACCTGGCCAGAAAAAAAGGAATTTGTATTTGATGAGAAATTCAAGGTGATTGACATTTAATTCTGTGTTGTAAACTTACTCTTCTGCAAAATAGAATGATTCCAGTTACCTGGTTCCTAACGAAATCATCCAAGGAGCTTGCATTAGTCCCACCTGCAAGACAGCTGTTTGGCTCTCCCACTAGTTGGCTTCCCACCAATGCTTCTAGGCAGACGGCCAAATAGAAAAGTCACCTGAGAACAACCTGCCAGGTGGATGTGAGAACAGTCACTCATAAGCCAAGGGAGACAAATGTCATGTTGGGCAGAGAACATGACAGCCCAGGGAATCAACTGGCTAAATACTTGAAAATCCAAATTTTTAAGTAACTTAAATCTGAAGCAACTTGCAGCCAGGAGTCCTGAAAGAAATCTCTATGATCCTCAGAATTCTGATGGTTGCTGAAAATAAATCTTAAGATGCATTAATATGGAATAAGGTTTATTTCTCAATGATATTCAGTGAGTAAAAAGGGATTATCTAAGTAACTACAGGTCTGTTAATCTGATATCACTCTCCAGCAGAGAAGTCCCAAAGCTGTTATAAGATTCAGTTAATGAAAATTAAAGGTAGAATTATAATTAACACTAGTCAATATAGTTTTATAAGAACAGCTCATAAAACTAATTTGATTTTCTTATGTGATTTAATCATATATATGCACTCAATAATATATGAGTACTTACATTTATTAAGATGTTTGCCTTGACACCACGTGATATTCAGATGAAAAAACGAACTCTACACATTATCAGTGGGGCATATATTAAATGGCTTGAGAACACGCTGACTGATCTCCAAGAGAGAAGTCAGTGAAAAAAACGTCATCATCAAATGCAGACATTTCTAAAAAGATTCTGCTGGATTTGTATTATGAGAAAGCATACCTACAAATGAATATGTCTCTAGACGTGGCAAACAGTGACTTGCAAAGGGTTGATAGGACAGTGTGAACACACTCCATGAATTATGAATTCCTAGAGGTTTCAGAGGAAAAAAGGAAACATATCCTTCTATATAGAAAGAATAAATCAATAGGAGAGACAACTGATGTTACCATAAGCTTATTGTGCTAGATAAGTTGTTGTAAGAGAATACATGTAGGCCATTCCTTTCTCCACCTAATTTTACAGCTAAGGTACATATATGTTAGCTATAGAACAGCAACAGGAAATAGCTTTATAACATGGAGAGTGATGCCTTGGCAGTATTTTTAGCTACTGAACAAGTTATCAGCCACTAAAGAGCTTTCTGACATAGCTGGAAGGTTAGTTTAGAAATATAAATGATTGGGCACAGTTTTTTAATGATTATCAGAAACAGTGGTGACTTCTCCATCCTCTAGCATTTGTCCATAATTACTAGATGTCTCCTTTCAGGAAAATATGATTGTCCCTTTGGTTAATCTTCACTCACGAGATATAAAATGAGAATAAGTCAGAGAAATACGAAGACTTGAGTAAATAGAAGTTGAAACTGAAGAAGAGAATATTGTTCTCAGTCTTTCAAGTTCATGGAGATGTCTAAAACGCTGTTAATGGATAAATAGTTCTCATGAAGAGCTCTGCAAAAATGGCTATTCCACCCCAGTTACTGGGGATAGCTCATGTAAATTACAAGAGCCATATCTGCACAGCATAGCACAGAAAATGAAAGTACTGAGAAGTCTTTTTGTTAGGGATAGTTGTAGCATGTCAGGCCAGCCCTTAGAATATAATAGTTCTACTGAACCATCAAAGATTATCTCCTCCAACTGCCTGACCTCATTAGGGTTAGCCAAAAATTAAAACATACTCATGAAGGCATTATCGAAATGCCTCTTGAACAGTGACAGGCATGAGGCATCAACTAGCTTTCCAGAAAGCCTGTTTCAGAGTTTAACCACCTTCACAGTAAAGTGATTTTTCTTAATGTTCATTCTGAACCTCCCCTGGTACAGCTTTGGCCACTCCCATGAGTTCTGCCATCAGCTACCAGGAACAGAGACTGGCACTTCCCCCTGCTTCCCTCCTCAGAGAGTAGTAGAGAGCAGTGAGGATATATTCAACTCCTGCATCCAGGTCACTGGTGAAAATACTGAACAGGATTGGAGCTAGCCCTGCAGAATGCCACTGGTGACAGCTGCCAGCCAAGTGTCCCTCCATCTACTGCAACACTTGCATAGCATGACCTTGTTTATCTCACAGTTGGACAATTTGTTCAGAAGGATACTGCTAAAATCCAGAAAGGTGAAGATTCTTAGGAGATGTAAGCCTGATATTTCCCCTACAAGCAAAGGTATTTGGAATCTGGTTGATTATTTTCATAAACAAAGTTTTTCGCAAAATCTCAGATACTAAAGGGCTTTTTAGGCATGGTACAGAAAGAATGAACAGAAGTGAGAGACTGAAGTTTGAATAAATATATCAACTCTTAGTGTGTTACAAAAGATCCATCTTAAAATGAATATTCCGATATAGAAATGTCTCATAATCTGTTAGAAAGTAATTCTGGTTAGATTATTTACAGCTGTAGTCACTAAAAATTAAAATTTTCTCTTCAGCTAATAACCTTTCATCTGATTATTTTTCTTTCTGCCATATTAAGGCTCTGTGTTTAAGAATTCTCTGCAGTTCTCAGATTAATACAACTCAGCGTATTGCTAATAAAACAATCTTTCTCCTTTGCCCTTTCTAAGTTGATTCTTATGCAAATTACATTTAAGGAGTTGGTTTTTGGATTAAGATTCCCCACTGATGGATAGGTAATTCGCTGTGGCAAATAGTGCCTCCCTTACACAGATGCTTGAACACTGGTTCAATTTTCTTGATCATCAGTAATGATGACATCTGTTAGCCTGATTTTATCCAAGCACTGTGCAAAGATTTTGTTATTTTATAGCATTTACACATCTGATCATTGCTGACTGTTCCCACCGCTTGAAAGTGCATCAGTGCTATGGCTTTGAATATACCAGCTAGGTATTATAAAGAAAAGCTAGATTTCATGCCTTCTGTGGCATCTCTAAGGTGGTGTGAGTTAATCAATGGATAGCCAAAAGCCACACAGATGGAAACATAGCAAGGAAGCTCCCTGTTCCAGGGATACTGGAACAAGTATCATGGGATACTCTCGCTTCAATTCAGCAGGTCTCTGCAAAGGCTGTTCTCTGCAGTCAGTAAAATATTATGCCTGTAACTGTAAAGGATCATTTAACCTGTGATAGTAACGAAAAAAAAAAAAAAGTGTCTTGAAAATTGTGGTTCATCCTGTGATTGAGACCCCCCCAGGTGAAAAAAAATCCTCCTCAAACACACTTACAGATGCCTAGACTTCCTCCAAAATTGGGGAAACTCAATACCCAAATTTTCAAAACCATTACGCACAAGGTCAGCATGAAATCATTCCTATGGGAGCACCACGAACTTTGTCATTTTCCAAAGAGGAACACTGCAAATGGCCCTTTCCATGGAGTGTGCAATGACTGCCTTTAACCATATTAAAATAAATGTGGGAAAAACCTTCTAATGCTAATGATCTTTCTTCCTTTTAATGGCGAAATAGCCCAAGTAAATAGGATGACTCCGAAAATATGTTGTGTTTTAGAAATAATCTGGGAATTTAAGTATTTTCAAGATCTTCAAATAGTACTCCTGGCTGTTGTTTACCCAGTATGGCTCTGGTATGAAAGCAGTTGGTCCTAGCAATTTTCAAAAAGACAGACATTGGATTTCAGTATTGTATTTTTTACAAAGAATCCAGCTGCTTGTCACATGTCTTCTCACCTATGTCTTATTCTTTTCAGACCTTCAGCCCAAACGATACAAGAAAGAAGCCATCCAAAAGTCATTAAATCTAATGTCTGGATTGAAGCAATCTTTTTTATTAATTCTGGAAACAGTATTTTCATCATTATCTGATACTGTGGCATCTTCTGTTGTGGAAAGAATGAGCTTTGCTATATTAAAAAAATTAGCTGACTTTTGAAATCAGGCAATATATCTATTAAAACAAGAGGTAACTTACAGCTATGGTGAAGAAAAAGAAGTGAGAGAACAAGAAAAGTTTCTACCAGAAGTAAATATTCACAGTGAAAACAAGCTGCTCAATGAGATATACAGTGTGCAGAATGTCTTAATTATTTCTGTATAATTATCCTGGTTTAGCTGTTGTAAGGTTTCAAAACTTGAAATAACTATACCTAGGGAACATTATATTCCAGGAAAGTCCTGTGATCTGGGAATAGAGGATCTCATATATTGCCCTTACTATGAATGTAATCATGCCTAAAAAACATGAGGAACAGTAGGGAGGGCATTTCACTAGTGGAGATCTTTGGAAGTACTGAATAATGGTGCAACATGAGAGCCCATAGCTTTGCTTTCGTTCTGAGAAGACAAACGAGACATCAGTCTCTTTGGAAATAAGGCAGAATATCATATCAAAGCTTTAATGTGCTATTCAAGTTCTTACAAAAGATGTTCATAGTAATGAAGACTAGTGACCACAAAGGAGAATGAAAGCTGTGGAATGTAAAAATTTAAAAAAATATATTGTTTCTCCTAAAATAGGATGTATTTTTATTTCCATAGCTAGAGAATTTCCTGGCAAAAGAGAGAAATACACCTTGTGCTACTGGGCAATACAGACACACACATACATAAACAACCGTGACAGGAAGAGTCTGCATACCAAAAGCTTAAATTAATAAAGAAGCAGACAGACAACATTTTTTTGCCTTTTCTTCACCTTTTCTAAAATCTGCTGTTCACCCTAATGGACAGCAATATAAACTCAGCTTTAAAGTGTGTAAAAGCACATTAAAGAAGGACTTCTTAAGCTCCTGTCCTGTTACCTTAATGTTCCACTCTCATTCATATTCAAATGTACAAATTTTCTTCACCTTCAAAGTGAAATGGACCACACCTTTCATTAACAAGGCATTTGATTGCATGCCATAGGTGTCATCCTGCTTACAAGGAAATGTCATATTAAAATAATGTGCCCATTAATATTAATAAAAATAACCGTATTCATGAAAATTAGTGGTAAGTTATTTATCTTCTTTTAAAATAAATTCATAGCTAGAAATAAGGAAGAAAGCTAGCAGTATACGATGATCCTCCACTCCATGGAGCATCAGAGAGTACCCATCATCTAGGTCCAAGAGAGCTGAACAAAACCCTGCATAATTTGTTCTGCTCCTTGCTTCCAGATTGATTTCATAATAGCAATGAAGGGAGAAAGGGTTATGTCACCTCCATTTGCACTTTCAAGCTCAAGAAATCATAGAATTGTTTGAGTCAGAAAGGACCTTTAAAGGCCATCTAGTCAAACTCCCCTGCAATGAACAGGGACACCTACAGCTCCATCAGGTTGCTCAGAGCCCCATCCAGCCTCACCTTTAATGTCTCCAAGTGCGGGGCATCTACCACCTCTCTGGGTAACCTGTGCCAGTGCCTCACTACCCTAATCATAAAAACCTTTTTCCTTACATCCAATCTAAATCTCCCCTCTTTTACTTTGAAACATTTCCCTTTGTCCTAGGCATTATGAACTCACACTTGAGGAGCATTGACTTGGAGACTATCTGCACCCAAGTTCTCTATAACCATTAAAAAATGTAAATGCAAATATTTGCCGATTTACCTGAGGTTTTTTGTTAAACCATAGATTCCAGTAATGAAAGAATAAACAACCAGCAACTGTATTTATGAGCCCATTAAAGGAACCATCTTAGGAAACTGCAGTTAAAGTCTGTTTATCATTGCTGCTGTATACTGCTTCCAGAAGCTTAACTTTAATGAGCTATAAAAAGGAAAACAAGCTATTTCTAATCAATTCTCACAATTTAAATAATAATTAACAAATAAATCTAGCAACTATAAAAGAAAATAGTAAGTAGGAGATAGAGTTCCAGTCAGGAAAGGACGGCATGTGCCAGACACTGTACAAGAGCACACAATTCCAAACAGCATCAAGACCTAGGCTACTAGAGCCCATGGAGTTATACCACAGCCGTGACAGCTCTTTGTATGTAAAGAGCCAGTTAATGACCTGCTCCTGTGGAGATATCTGGCCACAGCAGTGCCAGTATGTACTTGAGAGTGAAAAGTGAAGGGAAGAATCAGGGTCTGGATTCAAGGTCGGCGCAGATGAAGCTATGGGGTTGATTAGTTTCTGGGAATACCATTCTGCTCCTAGATCGATCCCTGAACAGTGGAAAAAGCATCAAATCTTAGAATCACAGAATATCCTGAGTTAGAAGGGATCCACAATAGTCATAGAGTTCAACTCCAGGCCCCACACAGGACCACTCAAAACCCAAACCCTATGCCTGAAAGAAGTGTCCAAAAGCTCCTTGAGCTCCAGCAGCTCAGGGCCATGCCCACTGCCCTGGGCAGCCTGTTCCATGCCCACTGCCCTCTGGGGCAGAACCTTTCCCTAGGCTTCCCTGACTCAGATTCCTTGGGCCCTGTCACTGTTACCTCCGCTCCCTGTGAGGAGCTACAGCCACCATGAGGCCTCCCCTCAGCCTCTTCTGCTCTGGACTGAGCAAACTGAGGGAATTGAGCTTCTCATACATTTTCCCCTCTAGACTTTTAGCATGGTGACTAACAGCTGTCTGCTCTACTTCAGAGCCACTTATTCTGATCTAGCTGTGATGTCCCTGTTAATTCCAAGAGTCTTGGACCTTCAGAGGTCCTTTCCAGGTGGCCTTTCAGATGGCCTTCAGAGGTCCTTTCCAACTCCAGCAGTTCTATGATTCTAAGACTCTGTTAGTCTTCATGGTACACACCATCTTCTTGTTCCTTCCCAGATGGTTGAACCATTCCTAATCCACACAAAGAATTTTCCATAATTTTTTCATTCTCTAGGATGAAATTTTGAAAATGGAGTGTGGAGTACATAAAAATTCCCTCTATTGTGGACTGTCACATTTGAGGAAATCCAGGTCCTTCAAGGCAAAGCCAAAGTTTTAAACATGCTTTTTTCTTTGTATGAGCCACAAGATGCTTGCTGAAAATTGATTTAAGAAACAAGCCTATTTATAAATGTTTTTTAAGGTAATGGTTATATTATTATGGCATCCTTCGGCTTGATCTGCTCCAATGCTTTGCCCTCACTTCCCAACAGAAGATTATAAGAATGGCTATGCTGGGGCGTGCAAATGTCCACCTAGCCCAATATTTTCTCTACTGATGTGGTCAAAAGCAGATAGCTAAGAAAAACACAGTAATAAAATTAATGAGGGGCACATACAATGATATTTCCCTCATGCACTCTCCCCGCCTCCAGCACTCTGTGGCTTGGACACATTTTGTGCTTAATAGCCCTTGAATGAATAGTTCTCCCATAAATTTGTCTAGTTGCTTTTTGAGTGTATGTAAACTTTTGACTTCCAGTATATCCTGTGACAGTAAGTTCTGTAGTTCAAATATGTGTTGTGAGTTCATAAACTGACACTTGATAATTTTACTTGATATCCTCTCATACCTGTGGGAAATGATGAACATTATTTTCATAGTCACCTTCTGGAAGTTAGAAAGTTCAATAACATTTGCAGTCAGCTTAGTCTTAGCATTAATATTCCTTGGCCAGGACAGGTTCTTGTACAGTGTCCAGAAACAGATATTGCCTTTTGCAAAATGTGGCCTTATTAATAACAAAGATATTAATTGACTTCAACTGATATGGAATAAAAAGAAAATTAGGAAAAATAAATAAAACACAAGGGAGAACATTTACTTTTCAGACCTCAGATGCACCTCGGTCAAAGTATAGAGAATATAAAAATAGGTGTCTGAATCTAGCAGTGTTATTTAAGTGTAAAATCCAAGCAGATTCTTGGACCATTTCTATTCCACAGGGGTAACTACTCATATGAAACGGAACACACAGGCTATATTTCAGATATTCTCCTCCCTTCAGCAATTTCCATTATCATCTTAAGCATTCCCTGATACAGCATGCAGATTTTAAGATCATCATGTTCCTCATCAGCTGTCAAGGTTTTCCTCTGTTTGTGAATCTGAACCTTAATCTAGTTTGACTCATGTAAATTTTACTGCATGCCTGCTTGCCTCTTTCAGTACATAAATATTTGCAAAAATGTGACCTTAGGTCTTAACCCAACTCCATTCTTACACAAAACAGTACTGATCAACCCAAACAATTTACATATATTCCAAAAATACTCAAAAAAGAAACCACTTTTTTTTTTTTTTTTTACCTCCTTTGAAGGAGCGATAGCAAAAGTATTGCTGAAGCATTAACAGCTGCAGCTCTGATTTATATTTTTATTTATATTAAGGGAAAGAGATAATGTAACAGGCTTGGAAGGAGCATAAAATAAATGAACATGTTAGCATTAAAAACAGATTAAATAAGTCACAGTACATAAAATTAATTTATCTGGCTTTGTACACTGGACTGAAGCCCATACGGGACAACTCAGATTTCCAGAGAAAACCTCATAGTGCTGAAAGTTTAAACTTGCACTGTTCTGTGGGAGATGAGACTCTGTACCATACAAAAAACTGATTTTGTACCTGAATGATGTGGGTACTCTGTAGGCAAGATATATCTCTCTTTATATTGATGAGTCTTTAAAATGTATGCAGCTGGAGAACTCCATAAGTTGCTACTTACACTGAATATTAAGCTACCAGGGAAGAGGATAATGCAAATTTCAGTTACAAGTGAGGTTTCAAAGGCAAGACATTTACATCAGGTCATCATATGGGTAGTGAAAAACCATTAACTACCACTTACATAGCAGTACTCCTTTTCAGCTGTTTCATCTCATTGCTGCTATGCACATTGTGTGGAATTTTTCACTTTGATTGTCAGTTGTTAGTTCTAGGTTGTTAAGAAACAGATTTATGTCTATAACTGTTAGTTTAGCTTTTGATTCTAAGAATAAGTAGTAGTGAATTGCCTAGCTCCTAAAGGAGTTATGTACCAACATGCCTTTTCAGATCTCAGTTACAGTTTCTTTAGACTTCAACAAAATAAAAGGGAAACATGTATTTAACCCAATTGTTCAAACATTGTTTGAGTTCTTTGACAGTGAAAAACTCTGAGATACTGTAAGAAATTAGCAATTTTGCTGGTTAGATACATACTGCATCATCCCTAAGTAATGAAAAACAGAGCTCCCAGCTTCACATATTGATCCAAAAAACTCCAGTTTTGAATTGATGGTCATTAGGAATTACATGAGTGTCCTATTGCTTGGTTAAGACTCTTTGGGTACCCTACTATTTACTCCAGAATATGCTGTAAAATACTGCAAATTTTATACGACATAGAGGGCAAGGGGGAATGGTTTCAGATTAAAAGAGGGTACATTTAGATTGGATACAAGGAAAAGTTTTTTACAATAAGGGCAGTGAGGCACAGGTTGCCCAGAGAGGTGGTGGATGCCCCAATCTGAAGACATTCAAGGTCAGGCTGGACCTTGAGCACTCTGAGCACTTAGTCTAGCTGTATGTGTCGCTGTCCATTGCAGGGGAGGTGGTCTAGATGACCTTTAAGGGTCCCTTTCCTACTCAAATAATTCTATGATTCTATGATAAGCCAAAATTTTTGTTCTGCTTTACCTCTACTGGCACTCTGTATGAATGAGCAGAATCCAAAGGATTGCTGCATGTCTTTTGTTAATGCAAACAAATTTGATATCAGTGTTTACATTGATTTTATTTTTTCTTTCCCCCCAAATTCTGAGAAAGTTGGAATTTTTAAATTTTATTTTATTTATTGTTTTACAGATCCAGTTTCTTTCAGCTCTGGTTTGTCCAATGTTATACAACCCATTACTTCACAAGAAAAGAATCAACAATAAAATCTTGCTCCAAACAGATGTTACAGTTATACTGATACATTAGCACCGGAAAGTGTCCTCAGGGACTGGAATTCAATCATCTATACAGGTAAGTTTCTTCAGCTTTTGGCCCAGACCCAATGAGTTCTTACCTGAGCAATTTCTGGGAATTAAGTTAGCATGCATCAGGGATCATTCTCAATAGGCAGTATGGATGCAGGCACCCTGCAATGGAAGCTAAGAGGTACTAATGTTATTTACTCGAGTCAGTTCATGATAGTTGTCCTTATCACCAGAAAATAATCCTAGGCATTTAGAGATAGACACAGAGTTTGAGTACTTGAGACAAAGATTAATTACCTTGTTGTAGTAAATTTTAGATGCACAAAGTATTTGGATTCTCTGAATAGGAGACAGATTTTTACCTAGTCTGGGCAATGGCACAACATTTTATTAAATATGTAATAACAAATACCTCACCTCTGTGCTGGTGAGGTCTCACTTGGAGTACTGAGTCCAGATGTGGAGTCCTCAGTACAGGAGAGACACAGATCTGTTGCAGTATGTCCAGAGGAGGGTCACAAAAGTTATCCAAAGGATGGAACACCTCTCCTACAAGGACAGGCTGAGAGAACTGGGGCTGTTCAGCATGGAGTAGAGATGGCTCTGAGGTGACCTGATAGCAGCCTTTCAGTATCTAAAGGGGAGTTACAGAAAAGAAGGGAAGGGACTCTTTAGCAGGTCGGTGGTGATAGGACAAGAGGAAATGGTTTCAAGCTCAAATTAGAGTATTTAGAGTATTAGGAACTTAGAGTATTTGGAACTTTTCTTTGAAGTCACAACCCTTAGAAGCCCTTAATCAAGCTCTGACCAGATTCAGAGCTGATTGTTTTCCAGCTCTTGCAATTTCAGAGGGAAAAAATGAAAATGCAATCTTTGTGGTCCTCAAGGCCTTAAAAAAATCTCCAAGGACCTTTATGCTACATGATGGTGATTTTTAATGAAGCTCAAGACTGGAGGTGGGAGAGGAAAAGTGGTATGATTTGCGAATGCCCAGACTGGGTGTTATTGCAACCTAGTCATAAGTATACGATGTGGCTGGGCTTATATGCCAGTATTAATTTATATTCTAGCAGTAGTTTATGTGCTGGCACCGTAGCATAGCTCAGACTAGAGCTGCTAGCCTCCCTGGAAACTGGCTTCCTCTGATCTCTGACAGTTTTTCCTGATTAAAGAATGTTTTTCATTTTTATGACCACATGAGAAGAAACTCCAAAACATTTTTGAGAAAGAGTGATTTTTTACAGCAGGTCCCCAAAGAAGGTTCTCTTTGCTTTCATGCCGCACTAGCCATTCCTTAATTCCCTAGGCTAACATGTGAATAAAAAATGTTGATAAACAGCTGGCAAGACAAATAGACAAAATTGCCATTGTGTAAGCAGTTTATCTGCTGTGGCATCATTCCTCATAAACATCTCTTTGCACATTCCAGATAGCTCTTGATAAAATACCTCTTCTGTTTACTGCTGCACTACAATTAGCTGACTGACAGTGTAATAACCATGAAAGCTGAGTGTATGCTTGATTAGTAAGGATCTTTTCCTAAGCTATGCTACAAATTCGTTCACATTATGACATATTACAACATTAATTAAGTACTGGTTCTCTGTGTGCATGTATATGTACATATATATGTAACCTGGAATCACCATCTTAAAAAACTTACAGCAGCTGTTATATCACAGACCTGTAATTACACCGTTTATTTTATATTTGTTTACTGGGACAGCACCATGCCGGCTGCCATGACCTCTCTGCAAGCTGCAAGCAGTACTGGAGCTACCTTCCATGCCCTTTTGGCTATCATTGATCTAACCTGCAAAGGGTCTAGGAGCATAGCTGCTGTTCAGACAAATACAGAATTGCTCTAGCCTTGAAATCTTCCCGTCTGTGAGGAGTCATCAGCAGTCTCTGTGCTGTACCCTCCCTTAATATAATGTAAGAGAACTGGGGCTGTTCAGCCTGGAGAAGAGAAGGCTTCGGGGAAACCCAATAGTGGCCTAAAGGACTGTAAGAAAGAAGGAGACAGATTCATTAGCAGGGTTTGTGGTGATAGGAGAGTGGGAACGGTTTCAAACTAAAAGAGGAGAGATTTAGACTGGATGTAAGGAAGAAATTTTTTACTATAAGGGTGGTGAGGCACTGGAGCAGGTTGCCCAGAGAGGTAATGTATGCCTCATCCCTGAGATCATTCAAGGTCAGGCTGGACCAGGCTCTGAGCACCTGGTTTAGCTGTATGTGTCCTTGTTCATTGCAGGGGAGTTTGACTAGATGACCTTTAAGTCTTCCTCTATCTTTCCAACTCAAACAATTCTATGATTCTATGATCCTATGACTCTATGAATATCTTTAAAGACAACCTTCAGCCTATTCCCAGGGCTGCGCCTGCCTACAATCCCAGTTGCAGGGATGCAGGCTGGAGAGGAAGGTGTTGAGCAAAATAAACATAAAGGCACATCTCAGTTTAGAGCAATACTATTGTTTATAGTTTCACTGTGAAGTTTTACAATATCCTTTCTGAAATACCTGGCCTTCTTCAATAGGCAGTGATGTCCTTTCATCGTTACTTTTCATTCCTATAATATTTGCATCTTAAAAGTTCAGTGTCTCACTAAGTTCCATACAATTCAAAATCATGAGTATTCATAAAATCCATTCATCTTTTAAATTTTCAGGTTTATGAAATTTGTGCAGGAATATATACATCTGGTCTTGGTCTGGTTACTTATTTCTAAGTGCCAAGCTTAAAAAGGTCTTTAATTCTTGAGACTAGCCATTTTTCTTCTTCTTTGCTTCATCTGCATTTTATGAACTTCTGTCTCAATTTTTATTTGAAGATAAAGATTTTTTATGATTTCATCTTTTTGATGTAGGCTCTATCAAGCCTAAGTATTTCCCTTGTTTCTAATAATGGGAAACCTTTCTTCTCTATAACTTTTCTGCTATCATACACTGGGAGACCTATTCTGTCATATTACCCTTTTAGTCCTACACAAGCTACTCAGTGAAGTGAAGTTCAGAATGCAATATGAATTTTTGGTTGATATTTGGTCTTCTGTTATTAACAATTTAAGCTGATTTCCAAGTCATCTCCCTTACCTCATATTATTGAGTTTATCTGCATCACTATATTTTACTAGCACTCTCCAGTTTGTCATCTGTTGGCATTTTCTTTCTCTTCAGCAACCAAAAGTCCTCTAGGGTGATTATTTTCTGTTCCTGAAAGAACAGTCCATGTCTCTGTTTCCTTAATATCCTCCATTTTACTCCCTCTAAACTCAAAAGAAAATATTCTTGTTTTGAGGTCAACAGAATGCCCTCACTGTATGTTCAAATACTTTACAGGAAGCATTAAATCTGCCTCCTGGTTTTAGAAGAAGTTTCCAAAAACTCAGTGTTGAATGCACACTGAGAAACACTGTTTCATCTGGAATTCTTGAACATTTTGGACCTTACAGAACATGCTGCATATCAGGGCAAACAAAAAGGATTTCATAAATTAAATTTGATCCTTTTTGACAGAGCATTTTTGTACTGCGGTGTTTCCATTATTACATACTTGTATGTATGCCATATGCAAAATAAAATCCAGTTGCTTTAATAGGAAACTGATTTTGATGCAGCCAAGGCTTTCCTGTGTTTGGCAAACCATGGCTTGAATTTAGCAGGCACAGAGAATAGTAAATTCTCAGTAACTTTTGCAGAGTTATACCAATTTACACCAACTGAAAATATTTCCAGTGCCTTCTGGGGAATAAGAGACCTATGTAGAGTTCTTCTCTGACCTTTCAAGGGAGGGTATTATTAAAGATTTATTCCTTCCAGAATTCTAATTGGTTTCTTTTGGTGACCTTTCTGGATAATGGTGATGTTTTTCTCAGACTTTACAATGCTCTCAGGTAGGGAATTCTTTTGCTGCACTAACACAGCAACGGAATTCTAATCTGCATCCAAACCCCATCCCCTCCTCCTTTCTCAAGAATTTCTTGCTACAGTCTTGAACCAGAGGATTTGTACTGCTGTCAAACTTTTGCAATTCTTTTTGAATAAGCCTTAATCTCTCATTTCATGCATCAGGAAGAATAAATAAATAAATAAATAACAGTGGCCATGGGAACATATTGATCAAAAACAGATCTAAAAAAAAACCATCTAATGACACAGAAAAATCCTATGAAGATCTACAAAAGCACCTGAGCAGAAGATATAAGGCAAGTGATGAGCAACTTGACTGCTTTTGGCTACATCTTATTCTTGTTCTTCATGCCTGGAAGCTAGCTCAGCCTCTGTCTCATATCTGTAATAGCTGCAGAGTGCGGGTCCCAAAGTGAATTAAGTTCATCAGGATTTCTCCAACAGTGAACAGTTTTTCTCCAGATTGGAGCCAGGGTACACCAGTGAGTATCTATAGCATGGATTATCTGGGGAGAAAGTCTGAAGTGGATCAGCTTTCTTATTCAGATGTACCTTCTTGTAAATCTTCTCACTATTCATTATGGAGATGCCCACTCACACTTAGATATTATCCAGAAAGATTCATACCTACACCTTTGTTTTTCCAATCAGTAAGAGCTGAGCTCCTCAACTCTGGAGCTAGCACTCACTTTGCTTTCCATAAGTCTGGGCCTTATGTAAGCTAAAATTATAAGGTAACATCTTCCTTTCTGTTATCTTTTCACCATTAGTATTTGACTCTGTAAAACCTTTCTTATTATGGTTTATCACTGCATGCATAAAAGCAAAGATGGAGATAAAAAGGAGAGTGGATTTCTCTTAGCTCAGCATGTAAAAAATAAGTTTTGCACTTAATCAACAAGTCTGAAAAATCTCATTCTTTTCAGCACTGTTGTCACCTCCTAAAGCAAAATACTTGTCTCTCCCCTTATCAGCTAAAAATGTGAGAATGTATTTCCCTTTATTACATGCAAATACATCACAGGGTAGTAGACTTAAATTACTGACTGAAAGTGAAAGGCCTCTAAGAATCA
The DNA here is from genome assembly GCF_016699485.2 of Gallus gallus. NCBI lineage: Eukaryota > Metazoa > Chordata > Aves > Galliformes > Phasianidae > Gallus > Gallus gallus. The sequence goes on along the minus strand of NC_052532.1, from coordinate 190,525,061 downwards.
GTGACAGAGACTAGGGAGGCTTACACTGAATGCAGTTCCCCACAAAGAAAAGATATTCGTATTCAAAAGGTAACCAGAATTTTGCCATTTTAAGAAAGATTTTAGGATATCTGACCACTAGTATGAATTAATTGAAAAAGTACCCTTGGAGACTCACCCTCAGCTTCATAATCTAAGAATGAGGCTAGCATGACTGAGAAGAAATACATGAGACTATCCATTCTCAGCAGCACAGGGAAAGAAAGGATGACAAAGTTCATCAGTCAAGGCAAACAGAGGAGCACACATTCAATGTGGGTAGCCCTAATGCATTCTTTTAATGGTAGGAGGAACTACAGCTAGTACCAAAAATACTGCAACAAAAATCTAGGCAATTAGGCTGATGAGAATGTTAGTAAGATAGGAAGGAAAAGTACTGGTAGGATTTGTTGAAGCCAGGAAAGGCTTTGTGATTAGACTTTGGAACAGGCTGCCAGGGCAGTGGTGGAGTCCTCATTACTGGAGGTATTTAAGAGATGTGTAAACGTGGTACTTAGAGACATTGCTCAGCAGTGGACTTGTATTGTTGTGTGAATGATTGGACTTGATTATCTTGAACATTTTTTTCCACACTAATTGATTCTATAATTCTGCCTGACATACAAGGAGAGTCTGGGAGACTAGCCTGGAAAAGACAGGTGAGGATCTTATCCATCTGTAAAAATATTTGATGAGAGTTTGTAAATAAGATGGATCCAGTACCCAGTGAAAGGACAAAGAACAATGGACACAGACATAAATGCAGAAAATCCTTCTGCAACACAACAAGAATCCTTTTTTTCTGTAATGATGGTCAAGTACTGGAATAAACTGTACAATGAAGTCATGGAGTCTCCATCTGTGGAGTCTCCCTTCAAAATCTGCCTAGACACAACCCTAGTTAGAGGTCTTTGGGACCATGAACTTCAGGTTCCTTCCAGCCCCTGTCTATGATTCTACTGATTCTATGACTTCTCCATCCATGCTACATGTACGACAATGTCCCCTACAGCTTCAAGCTGCAGCATTTCAGTCTGTGGGATGAAGACACCAAACTGAAGGCGAGTGGTGGGACACAGGGTAGGGATGCAGGAGGGCTGTGGGGGCTGAGCTGCATTCTGCTCCATTGCAGATCCCCTTTCCACACCATGCCATGGCCATGGCCAGGCACTCACTGTCCATCTGTGGCATCCCACAGATGACCTCAGCATGAATGAAGACCAGTGAGTCCTTGATGGGGAAGGGGATGCTGAAGGGCAAGCACAGGACAAGTTCCACAAGATCTGGGGCAACTGCTTCAACAAGTACTGTGCCCAGGGACTGAGGCTAATGGGACAGGCATGGGAATGGGTTTGGGTTATGAGGTGTGTATGACACAGATGACGTTCCCTTTCTCCAGGTTCCTGGATGAATACACCAAACACAATATCACCTTCTGGGTGCTGATGGTGGAGAATAAGCCATCGGTTAGGCTGACCAAAAACTATCACTTCAGTACCTGGGCTTTATGGCCTAGCAGCAGCACAAGATCATCACGTAGGACCTGGGCCCCATGCTGGCCAACAGCTCACACAGCAACGTGCAGTTCATCATCCTGGATGACAACCAATTATATCTCCTATTCTGGGCCAAAGTGGTGGGTGCAGAGATGGACATAGAGCTGTCTGTTGATGTGCTCAGCCCCCCAGTACCTTGGGGATATTTAGGAAAATTTCTTCCCTGAAAGAGTAGTCAGGAAACGTGGAGCTGTGGCACTGGTGGTTTAGATGATGGGGTGGGATAGGTTGTGGTTGGACTTGGGGATCTTGGAGATCTTTTCCAGCCTTAATGAATCTATAAGTGGATGTGGTAGTGTTGGGTCAGTGTTTGGACTCAATGACTTTAAAGGTCTTCTCCAGCTTTGAGGATTCTATGATTCTGATTCTGTCATTCTGTGATTCTGTGAGAATACCTTATTTTTCTACTATAAAAAAATATTTAAAAAAAACTCACTGCATTTTATTTTCCTGCCAAATAAACTGACTTTTTCTCCAGCTGAAATGTAAATAAAAAGTTGAATATTACAGACTATGGGATTTTTATATAAAACATTTGATTTATCTTCTTTTTTTCCCTCCCATACTGATTTATAGTCTATTTGGATAACATTTTTATTGACATTTTATGAACATGATTTCATTCCATATCATTCTACCATGACCCCATGGCATGTTAGCCAGAACAAAACCTCTAAACAAAATTTAAAGTTCTGTGCCTTTGTATATTACCTTTCATTTTTACCATTCATTTCAGCTGTAAAATATGTGGCCTTCTGCCAGCATTATTGTGCCAGCTTCCCATATGAATGTTAAGCAGGCAACAATGATGCACTATAATTACAGTGCTTGAAATGATTGGAAATAAATTGGCTCTCCAATTATAGATGCATGAAAGAGGCTTCAGTATATCACAGTCAGTCCATTAATTTCTAAAGTAGTTCAGGCGATCTCACTATTTTAGTGACATTCGTTATTCACTGCTGCAATGAATCACAGCAAACAGTGGGGCCTTGAAATTAACAAGTTGAAGGACATTTGAAAACAAAAGAACTTAAACCATTTCATGTTACTTTGTGCCCTGAAGAGAAAATAAGCTATAAAAACAATATTGAAACCTATTTGCTGCATTTTGAGAAAGAAAATGCTAAAGTATATTTCAGTCTCACCCAGTGTCTTCAGTGTATTTACAAAATATTCCAACAGAGCACAGAAATAATGTTATGGAAATCTGTATAGTAAGCACATCCACATTTCTAAAGTGTGCTACAAATATTTTAATGGGAAACCCAGGACTGTAAATGTAAATACTTCATGTTACATTTCGTTATCTCAGCAGGCTCTGTCTCTCAGGATAACACATTATTAACTTGGTATTAGTAAACCTGTCCAAGTGAAATGAAAATTGGTGCCTTTGACAAACGCTCATGTTGAACTCAGCATGTATAGTGCAGAAATTTAACTTCTTAAATATTTTCTGTGCATGTATTCATCCCAGTTTTCTCCAGGGTAATGGCCCTGTAGTTGGTCTCTTCCAGCTCTGTGTGTAGACAAGTGGGGGAGTGAAGAAAAACACCTGAGCTTCAGACCCCAATGTGCTTCACCCTATGTAAGATCCAGTCTCTTCAATTATACAGAGATAAGATAATCTAAGAACGGAGATACTTTAAGTCTCTATGGCTGCTCCATTTTGATCTGGATAATTGAAGGAGCTGGTCACAGCACAACTTCCTTTCAGCAGCATGATGCCTCTAGGCATAGAACTTGAAGACCAATATCTGAATACCATAAACACTGACAAATCTAAACCTTTTAATGGTAATTTAAAACTAGAGTAATTATTTCTAAAAAATTAAACTTCAAAGAATGACTAAAAGTCTAAATCTACTCATTACTGCCAAGTCATCAGAGCCTGAAATTACAATTTAAATGTTAGTAATTCACCATTGCTCTTTCAAGGATTTGCAATTATGTCACTCCAGATTCATAAACAAGCAATGAAACAAAATATATATATATACCATCAGGTATTCTGGATGAGATTCTTGACAGAACAAAAAAATTGAGCAATAAACTTCTTTCTTATGTATATGTGCCTTTTCCCAATACTGTGAAGTAAGTATATGTCATAATAATAATACATCTTTAGTATGCAGAATTAAAAAACTGGTTTTGAAAATATTGCTAGTTCTTCTGTTCCATTTTCCATACCAAGATAAAGGTAACTATGAGGGCTGTTCAAGGACGCCCATTTAGGTGACACAGTTCCTGAAAAATCCAGGCAATCAAGACAAAGATTTTCAATTCAGGCATCTAGTTCATAGATCATTTTAGTGGCCCTCCTATGGAATCTCTCTTTCCACATCTTTCATGCCAAGGGCCCTAGAGCTGAACACAGCAGTCCAGGTGGGGTCTCACAAGTGCAGAGCAGAAGGGGACAAACACTTCCTTGTCCTGCTGTCCAATCTTCTTTTGATGGGCTGCAAGTGCACACTGCTGATACATATCTAGTTTTCATCCACCAACACCCCCTAGACCTTCCCTGTAGGGCTGCTCCCACTCCAGAAAACCCCTGATTTGTAATGATACTTGGGGTTGCCCCAACCCAGGTTCTTCATCTAGCACTTGACCTTGTTAACATGGACCGCCTTTTCAAGCCTGTCTAGATCCCTCTGGATGGCATCCCTTCCCTCCAGGGGATCAATTGCACTACACAGCTTGGTGTTATTGACAAACATGTTAAGGCTGCACTCAATCCCACTATCAGTGTCATTAATAAAGTTATAAAGCAGTTTTGGTCCCCATATGGGCTGCTGAAGGACACCACTCATCACTGATTTCTACCTGAATATACTGACCACAACCCTCTCTCTCTCTGGCTGCAGACATCCAGCCTATTTCTTATTCATCAAAAAGTTCACTCCTCAAATCTGTATCTTTCCAACTGAGAGGCAAGTGGGACTGTGTCAAAGGCTTGACAAGAGTCCAGGTAGATGATAACATTTGCTCTTCTTTTGCCCACAGATGCTGTTACTCCATCATAGAAAGCCTCTCAATTGCTCATGCACAGTTTGTCCTTACTGAGGCTATGTTGGCTTCTCCAGAACACTTTGTCTTGCCTTAACATAGCTTCCAGGAGGATCTTTTCTGCAATCTCTCCAGGTATGGGGAAAGAACTGACCAACCTATAGTTCCCAGGGTCTTGTGTCCTACCTGTTTAAAAATGGGAGTGATGTTTCCCTTTTTACAATTACTGGGGGCTTCACCTGACTGCCATGACTTTCCAAATATGTCATCCCTTTACAGTGCATGGGACCTCATTCCCTCGGTCCCTGTGCTGAGGTTCAGAGACTTGAGAGATATAGTAAGAATGACAGTGAAGAATAAGGCAAAAAATATTACTGAGTGTTTCAGCATTCTCCATGTCTGCTGTCATAAGTTTCCAACCTGTTTCTCAGAAAGGCTAAAAACTCTTCAGTCTTCCTTTTCTGGCTGATGAACCTGTAGAATCTCTTTGTATTATTCTTTGCATCCCTTGCCAAGTTCAGCTCCAGCTGTGTCTTGCCTTTCCTGATCCCATTCCTACACATCTTGTTGGTGTCCCTATACTCTTCCCAGGCCACATGTTCCTGATTCCACTGCCTATGCATTTCCTTCTTACACTTCAGCTGGGCAAGCAGGTCTATGCTAGTTTCCTGCCTTCCCTGCTTGACATTTTACATGTAGGAATTTAGAGTTCTTGTGTTGTAAGAAATGTGTACTTAAAGAGCTGCCAGATCTGATGTTTTCTTTATCTCTAAAGACAATTCCCCAGGGGGTCACTCCTGCAAATTTTTCAACAGCTGAAATTTCACTCCCCTGAAGTTCAGATTCCTTACTTTTCTCTTTGTCAGGTCCATATTCCTTGATAACGCAAACTGAGTCAGGACATGGTCACTACAGCCCAGACTGTCTCCATTCTTAACCCGCTCCATGATCTTATCTGCATTGATTAGCAGCAGGCCCAGAAATGCTTCTCATCTGGCTGGCCTATCTGTTACATGATTAAGAATGTTACTATAAGATCTAGCTTGATTATATAACATCTCCTCTTTATTTTATAAATTGAAAGATAGTGAAAAAAAATCACCATTTTTGGTTACTTTCCCACCCTGATGAAAATTCAATATGAAGTCTCATTTTTGAAAGTCTTATCAACAAAAAGTTAAACAGTTCTCATAAAAGGTCTGATTTAACATTTCAGCATTGAACCAAATTTCACTATCTTCTTGTTCTATCTCTGTGGTAGACCACCAAAAAAAAAAACATAATAAAACCTACATCCAGCATCCCTACCTATGTGCATTGATTAAGGTCTTTGGTCTTTCTTCAGATTTGAAAAAAAAAATAATCCCCTTTAAGGCTTGTTTCTGCCTTTTAAGAAGGAGAAGACAGAAAGATCCAATGGGAGGTGAAATGAATCGTCAACTCCACAACCCCTTAGAATGTACAAATCAAACACACACATTAAAGTGCTGCTCAGTAAATTATTTGGTACATGTATTAAGGGATGATGCAGTCTGTTCCTCAAATCAAATAGATTTGATTTAGAAGCAGCAAGAGACAAGTTAATGATGAATTAAGGAGTCTGGTACACATTATTTTTCACAGACCAGAGTGCTGACATGGGAAATACTAAAAAGTAATTCTGTGATCTGAAATTGAGTGAATTTTTTATCATCAGCTTGATCTGAATCCTTCAGTCTGAATTCATCAATAATGATTGATTGATTGATTCATCATAATATTGATTTTTTCTTATCAAATTCAAATTTACCTATTTTTATTTTTGTAACCAGAAGAATTAAATTTAATCTTTCGCTTATTGTTATTATTGTTATAATGCAAGTCTTTTTCTGATTTACTTTAAGAAATTTATATTTCATTGTCAGAAATATAGTCTGAAAAACTGAAGTGTAGATCAAGTTCAAAATCAATGACACCTTTCCAGCATTTTTAGAAAAATGTTTTAATATATTTCTAAATATATATTTCTAAATATATATACATATTTTAATACACTGTGGAACATATATTACAATCCCTCAATGTAGGACAAGTAAGTCTTGTGTGCAAACTTTACATGAGAATGTAGAAGAAATATAAAAAGGAAAAATGCATTCCAAACTAATAAAAAATATATAGCAATAATAGTAAAAGTAATAGTAAATAATAGTAAAAAATATATAGTAATAATAAGTAATGTCTAAGAACAAAGTTATATGGAAAAAGAACTTTTCAAACAAATTTGCATGACATCTTTGATTAAACTTTAAGTGTGACTAGCAATTGCAACAGTATTAATCTAACTGTATTGGATGTTTACCTCAGAAAAATACACAATGTAGTGTAAAAGAAAAAACAAAGCTGAACAGGTTCCAGACTGTGTGGTAGTCTCAAAGGGCAGCTTTCAGCAAAGAATCACCTTAATGGGGTTCTGAAAGATCAGGGTTTTGTTTGTTTGTTTGTTTAACAATTTCACAATATTTTTAAAGAAACTTTAAAACCACTGCTCATAATATTGAGTGTCTTAAAACACAATGAAACAGTTTGTTCAAGTGAGGACTGCTTCAGAGTATTTTAATGCAGCTATATATAAGTTATAAATAAGAAAATAAGAAATGCTGTACTGATAGGAATGGAAGACTTTATATTGAAAAGTTACGAAAGTCTAGGATGTACCAAGAGAGAAGTGAAGACATCAGTGTCTTTGAAAATCTACCTACAGGTTTGAACTCTTCAAAATCTGTTCTCAAGTACTTCAGAAAGCTTGAATTGAGCGCTGTAGCTAAGCTCTCATAGAAGTCAACACAATGTCCATTGTCAAATTTGTTGAGAATTAGATCAAGTCCAGGAAAGTACTTCACGTTTATTGAAGTGCTGTACAAATATTAACTAATTAGACCTCTAACATTAGAAGCTTCTTTGAGAGGAAAAAAATGAAAACATCACCTTCTTAACAGTCATTGCTTGCCCCAACATTTCACACTAAACCTAAAATCTCACGAGTAAAATTGAAAAGCTTTTTAATTTTAACATTTCATTCTCTGTCCCATCAACTCGGATCAATGTGTTTGAAGAGGTCACTGTCAAACTGCTGGCTTTTTAGATGTACAATTTAAGCTTAATTAAAGGCTTGATGGAACTCTCTCTGTAAAATGAATTCATTCAAATAGAACATGATTTAAGATCATTCACTAAGGACCTTTTCTTCTTCCATACAGAATATAATTTTTTACTTCATCTTACAATAGAAATTAAACTTCATAAAAGAGACATGGGGCTTGTTCCAAGATGCAGGAATTTATATAAAATATGCAAGTTGATACTATCCATTCTCCTTGGGGATAATATGATTGTTGTGGTTTAACCCAGCAGGTGGCTCAGCACCACATATTCATTTATCCACTCCCCTGCTTCCCAGTGGGATGGGGGCAAGAAAAGTGGAACTCCTGGGTTGAGATAAAACTATTCTCTAAGATATAGAACAAGGAAAGGATAACAGTTATAACTGTATATATATATATATATATATTTGTATTTATATTTATATTTACATGAATGTATATAACAAGTGATGCACAAGCAATTTTTTGAAGGGGTGAAGCATACCTTCTGCATGACGTCATATGGTATGGAATATTGCTTTGGCCAGTTTAAGTCAGCTGCTCTAATTCTGTTCCCTTCCAGCTCCTTGGGCCCTTCACTGAGATTGGCCTTGGCAGTACAACACTGCCCAGCAGCAACTATAAACATAGGTGCATTATTAATGTTGGTTTTCTCCTAGAAACAAAACATAGCATCATACCAGATACTCTGAAGAAAACAATTCCATCCCAACTGAAACTAAGAAAATGGCACACATTTCTAACAAATTTGAAGAAGTTTGGCATACTAATGCTATCTTAAAATAATTTGCAATCTCCTTGTTATCAGGTGATTTTGATGCTGCGTCACTTTTTTTTCTTAAAAGTCCAGAAATTTCATTATTTCTTTCCCTCCCTTTTCCCTTTCCCTTTCCTTTTCCCTTTCCCTTGCTTTTCTTTTCCACCTGGAAGGTCATAACCTATAGCATTTAAATAGCATTTAAATCTGCTGCCAAACACTGTTAGTGTTCATGTTTGCTTACTTCCCTACAAAACCATCTTACAGACTTTTATTTATTCAGAACTCATGACCAAATTTCCTGAGCCATCATATTTATTTTTTCACCAGATTGCTTATTTTGACTTCTGAGAAGTATTCTGTGCTGATTTGAGAATTTATTCCTGATTTTGTATTATATTTATTGCTCATATTTAAGCCTGCAAACAATATATGTAATCACAGCATATGACAAACCTGTACTTCCTGTGTAAGTTATATTGCCAAGAAAAATGGTAATCAGTGGGCCCAGAGGTATTTTGGGATCTTTTCAGTACAAGGAGATAAGAAGTTCTTGATGTCTAGGAAATCATCTTGTGATACATTGAAGAATGCTGAGGATGTGAGCAGATTTATCATTGGGGGGGACCTGGAAATTCAAAAATGTTTAACTCTTCAATGCTAACTAGTTTGTTGGAGGTCCTTCAGCTGATGGCTGTCAAGCCCGTAGTATTCATCCACTAATAGACAGAAGCAGTGTGCACACAGCAAAAGAAGTACAATTTATACATGCCTTGAATGGAGATGATATTTTCTACAAGTCATTTATTTAAATTGGCCATATCTATAATCTTACTCGTAAATGTCTGATTTGCACTTAGCAATTTTCACTACTAAGAGTACAGACTTCAAAGGGTACTCCAGTCTCCTAACAACATATGTACAGTGTTTGTGCAGCACTGAATGTACAAGAAAATGCTTGATTTCTCCATGTGAGCAACATAGAAGGGAACCTCCATTTCAGACCTTATCTCCAGCTCACTCCTTTGATTTCTGAGTGCTTATTATCCTGAGTTTTGCCTTGCTTATGGAGCAGCATTGGCAGTTCTTTCCTCAGCATGACTCTCATGGTCCTCGCTGAACTCTTGTGTAGTGCAGCTGTGGCATTGCTTCCATGAAAAAATGTTAAAATATTCCATAATAAATGCTCTTCTCTCACTTCCTCGGAAAGGAAAAGCATCGCCTACTGCTAAGTACAAATAATGCAGGAAGCAACCTGTAACGAGCATTATTATACTGGAATAAATGAGATATCACTTGTTCTCCCAGTCTAGACACATATATTTTTTTTTAATTCAGGAAGAGTCTGAAATCCATAGCTGAAGTCTATAGATCTGGTTTGTCTCAAAAAAAGGCAAATTCTGTTTCCAAGTTTGTATGCACACACTTAATTAAAGAAATGTACAAACTGAATGAGAGAATAAAATGGTTGATATGTTTTCAGCAAATAAAGTGAGAAGGAGAAAAGAATTGCTCAGGAGTGTGCTATCCAAATATTTTTCCACAGATTGCACAGAATCTTTTACTTTTCATTTAAACTGAATTAGCTGTTTTCCTTCTTTTCTTCTTCATCAGAAGTTAGGACATGGTACAGAGTCCTTCTAAGGATTTTCAAAGATGCCAAGATCATCACTTCACTATTTGAGTACCTTAACTGAAAGCTGCCATCACTCTTTAAGAGATATAATTAGTAATTGGATATCATCCATTGGATATCCATTGGTTATCAAATATGGATATAATCTTCCATTCTGGTAAATGTCTGCATATTTTAACCAGTACTAGGACAGCAAAGAAATACTGAAGAAAACCTGCTTGCATTCTACCTCACCACTGCGCAGCTACTGAATACAGGACTACTATGGTACTTTTGCCAATGCTGAGGTTAAAGCCTTACTTTTTGAACATAGCTCCCATCTTTCAAGTAGACATCTGAATAAAATCTCAATACTAAACATTTTGAAGCTACGAGAACACTACACTAAAGGAGTTTTTTTAGATGTAATCTATTTATATGCTATCTCTGAGCATGCAGCTATCATTAGCACAGCATAGTAATGAAGATATGAAGAGTCATGGGACAATGATTTATAGCCTCTGATTCTTAATGCTACCCCATATTATGTCCAATAAGGACATTGCAAATGTTTATCTGTGACTGCTTATTTGTTCCTTTCAAAAGTTTATGAAGTCCTTAATCTGGAGGTCAGGAAACAAATATGACAGCTGTAAGTGAGTTCAAATGCAGTGTAACAGAGAGTTAATTTTCACTGCCCTGTCTCTAGATTAATCAGCTGAGGACAAAGATGAATTAAACACCTTACAAACAGACTGATATAGCAATGCAGAAGCTATATTTATCTGTCTTCTACACCACCAACCCCAACAGTTTTATTTGAATTCTTCTTCCTCAGTTAGAATAACACGTGCAATGAACTGAGTTCCTGAACATCAGATATACAGTCACCCACATTATATCCAGAGACAATGAAAGAAACAATACCTACAGTACAGATGATTAAAAAAAAAGAAGAAGAAGAAGGGAAAAAAAAAGAGAATTAAACAGATTTGCAGCACCATATTTACTAGAGTTCCAAATGCCATCGCAAATCTAAACTAATTTAATCTGATATGCCTTCCAATCTCTTAAAAACCTCAGTGAAGTGTAAAATAGCCAATTTGGCTGAAGGATCATGCATAGGCTGAGGGCCTACTGTGCTCTGTAACTGCTGAAGCTATCAAACTCCAAAAAGCCATTCAGCAGCTTTTTAAACACCCAGTCAGGCCAGAAAAACAGAGAAACCAGCAATGTGGGGAGAGGTAGCAACTATGGATTTTCCGAGTTTCAAAGTTTAACTGATCCTGTAAGTTTAATATTAGTTGAGATTGCCTAACAATTTCACAAACCATGTCAGTTACAGAGATAGTGAGGAAAAAATAAATGAGGTAAAACTTCTGGCCTTTGATTGAGACAATCAAAACCTAGAAATTCCCTTGAGAGATACTACAAAATCTATATTTTCTCCTCATGACAGGGGAAGCTGTGCCTCATGAGAAGCTGATGATCAGAGTGCAGAGAGGAGATGAAGTTCAGTCAGAGACCTCAAACATAAGATAAGAATGAGAATGTGAGATGTTTAAATAATAACCTTCATTATGCATATGCTGATACCAAAGATAGGCAAGAAATGAGGTTAGAAATGTGAGATGTTTCAAAACAATTTTTTCTTAAGAGAATATCATACAGTTCACTGAAAAGAAGTTCTGGTGGAAAACTTCTTATCCAACTTGAGTTAAGATACGTAAATCATCTTGCTCATTCCTACAGGAGTCTGTGACTCCTGAAATCAAATCTGTCTACTTCACTGAAGTCCAATACAGTGCAATGTCAGGTCAGGCCAAAGTAATCAAAGAAAGCATGGTGGCATAGAGGGAATAAAACTACTATGGCCAATACAGATAAATGGCATCTATTAGATATAACCCCACCTTTTTGCATAGGCCAGACTTGCACATTTGCTCTCTGCAACTCCTCCTGCAAGTCACAGAGGTTCAGGACATTAAAGGGTCTGCTGACCCCACAGCTATTGTGTAAGTCATAGAGAGGAGAAAAGCACTGAGGTGACAAAGTGAGATATTTTGTGGAGACAGTACTGAGGTATTGCTGAAGATGGACAATAATCTTACCATCTGTCAGGGCAGGAGACCAGACAGTGACTCAGTGGCCAGCACAGGAGACCCAGTAGGGAAGAAATGACACACACAAGAGGCCTGTAGACCAGCACTTCAAGAGCAACCAAAGCCCACCATATGCTGGCTCCTGGTTCTTACTGGAACTCAAGTTGGCATCATTTTACATCAGCCCTCAATGAATGTGTCTTCCAATCTTTACTGTCCAAGAGGGTTCACAGCATTTTGCTTGTGGGAGAGAAATGTCCATTTCCTCCTTAGGTACACCACAGTAAGTAGGTACAGCACCTAGCATCTACTGAACAGCTTTGACTTTTGGTATAAGCAAGTATAGGGAGGAAATCAATTGCATGTGTCTAGAGCATGTTACCCAGGTTTCCCATATAAGCAAATATCCTGGTATCACATTTTGGAGCAATGCGTATGCCTCCCCAGCAATACCTCACAGTTTTACATTAGGTAGTTTGTTTTCTTTGCTGTTGAACATCATTGCAAGGGGAAGTGACAAAAGTGCCTGCTGATATTTAAGTTTTGCTTCCACAGAAGTAAGTTTGAGTCATGAAAAAAAAAAAGAAAAAAAGCAAGAAAATAAGTTTTTCAGGGAAATGGCTGTGTCATTTTCCAGAATATTTACAAGCTGTGATTGAGATGAGAGTATCTGTATATCAACTAAAAGGTTCTGTTGAGCTGTAGTAACATGAAAGCAACTACCTAAAGATATAGACTCTGACCTGCAGAAAGATTCGTGCTCTATCACTCAAGTAGAAAAAGGTATTCCTAAATTCAATGAAAGAAACTCTGAATTCTAAGCACCTTTTTTTCCACTTTTAAAGGGGACAACTTTTACCGTTTTGACTGCAGACTTCGTAACTCTTATTAAGGTTGCAGTAAGGGAAGTGTTCCTGAAGACAGTGCAGAAATGAGATATATTCATACATTAGGACAATGCAGTGTGGCATGTATACACATTTCAGGCTGCTCTTAAGCCCAGAAATGGATATATTTCAGCAGTATAAAATTATTTTATATATATCCAAAGCAGTTGGGGGTGCCCCTTCCCTGGATGCATTCAAGGACAGGTTGGATGGGGGCTTTGCGCCAGGGAAGACTCAGGCTGGACATTAGGAAATACTACTTCTCTGAAAGGGTGATCAGGCACTGGAATGGGCTGCCCAGAGAGGTGGTGGAGTCACCGACCTCGGTGGTGTTCAAAGAGCACTTGGATGTTGTGTTGAGGGACATGGTTTAGTGAGAAGCATTGGTGATGGGCGAATGGTTGGACCAGGTGATCCTGTGGGTCTTTTCCAACCTTAGCATTTCTATGATTCTATGATTTGAGTAACCTGGTCTACTGGGAGGTGTCCTTGGCCATGACAGGGGGGGGTTGGAACAAGATTATCTCTAAGATCCCTTCCAACCTGAACTATTCCATGCTTCTATGATATTTTACTTATAGCCTTGGGAGGTCTGCTGAAGGCAGAGCCCACAGGTCATCTTCTCTGCTTCCTGTAGTGAAAGAAACAGAAGGATCCAACCTGTAAACACTCAGCTTTGTGGCTGGTGTTACTGTCAAAACTTTGGACTTTTTGAAAATGGAATGGTCCACATGGCCCTGGATTTGCAGACACAAGATGAGTTCCACCTCTCTCAAATGGAGAAGAGGCTCCTTTGGAAGAGTTAGCAGGTAGAGCTCATTGGAAGGGCTTTAAACTAGTTCTGGAGGGGAAGGGGGATAATAACACTTGAAATGTTAATATCATAGAAAGGCTTGAGCTCGAAGGCATCCTAAAGGGCCGTCTAGTCCAACTCCCCTACAGTGAAGAGGGACACTTATAGCTCAGTCAGGTGTTCAGAGCCCCATCCAGCCTAACCTTATGTGTCTCCAGGGATAGGGAATCCATCACCTCTCTGGGCAACCTGTGCCAGTGCCAGTGCTTCACTACTTTTATTGTAAAAAACTTTTTCCTTATACCCCTATACTTTGTTTTCTGTTTAATTAGGAAATTGGAAAATATCCTCCATTCTTAATGGTCCCTTCTGAACAGCTTGTAGCAGTCAGTAGCCACATGCAACTGTGAGAATCATCCCATCATGTTTCAGTGACAGTATGCACATCATGGTGGCACACTCTAGTGGCATGGTGGCTTCCAGCTCCTCTTCTTTGCTTCCCAAGCTGTTTGTTTTGTTGTTCAGGCAAGTCAGCTGGGCAGCCAGCCTTGTCACCCTGCACAATAACCCCTTGATTCACAGAATCACAGAACTATAGCAGTGGGAAGGGACTTCTGGGGATCATCTATTCCAATTCTCTGGTAAATCATGTTCATCTGGAATTTCCTGTATTCCAGTTTGTGACTGTTATCCCCTGTACTGTCACTGGGTGCCACCAAAAACAATATGGCACCATCCATTTGACTCCATCCCTTTAGATATCAATAAGCATTGATACTATCCGCCCCCGTTCTCTTCTCCTGAACAATCCCAGGTCTCTTAACCTCTCCTTGTACAGGACATACTCCAAAGATTACTTTGAAGTATTTCCCTGGAGTTTCCCTGTTGCCATCTCCTATTGCCTCAGTGGCCCCTGGCTCATTGTAAGATTTTTTGCGGGGAGGGCTGCATCAAAAGAGGAGCCAGCTCATTGAAGGAGGAGATCCTGCCCCTCTGTTCTTTGCTGCTGAAATCTCACCTGGAGTACTGTATCCAGGTGAGGAGTCCTCAGTACAGAAGAGATACAGACATGTTGAAGTGTGTCCAGAGGAGGGCCACAAAAATGTTCCAGGGGATGGAACACCTCTTCAAAGGGGACAGGCTGAGAGAGCAGGGGCTGTTCAGCCTAGAGAAGAGAAGACTGAGGTGATCTGATAGTGGCCTTTCAGTACCTAAATGGGGGCTATAAGAAAGAAAGGGACAGACTCCTTAGCAGGGTCTGTGGTGATAGGATAAGGGAAGTGGCTTCAAAGTAAAAAAGAAGAGATTTAGACTGGATATTAGAAAACAGTTTTTTACATGAGGGGGTGGTGAGGCACTGGAGCAGGTTGCTCAGAGAGGCGGTGGGTGCCCCATCCCTGGAGACACTTGATGTCAGGCTGGACGGGGCTCTGAGCAACCTGATCTAGATGCAGGTGTCCCTGTTCATTGCAGGGGAGTTGGAACAGATGACCTTTAAGAGTTCCTTCCAACTCAATTCTATGATTCTGTGAGAGAGCACTTTCTTTACTGCTTCCTCTGTCACTTGGTAACTGTTGTGGGTTTTTTAAGAGGAAAATGTTCTTTTCTCATGACCTGATTTTTATAAAGTGGATAGAATTTCAGCAAACAAACAAAAAGCCCTTGAGAGCTGAAGTACCAACTAATGGCTATTTTGATTTTGAAAATCTCTACATTGACTTTTCTCTAGTCTATTACCAAAGGTACAAAAACATGATTTAAATCTACTCTGTTGGACAGAATTATTCTTTCTTTAAAGCTGGACTTTTCCCTTTCTGTAAATCCTTCTTTACTAGTGTGAATTAATTATCTATAGAAAGGAATAAGAGGAGTGATGTTCCTATTCTGCAGCATGACATAATCACAATGGAACTAGAAATTGAAAGGATAAATCTTGTAATGAACAGTGACATGCTTTATACATATATATAAGTACTACAGAAAAGATATTAACATTCCCCAGTTTTTAATAAGTTCCTGATCCTGATCCAATCGAGCATTCAGAAGCCCAGTTGTGATCTAATGACCTTCCAGAAATAGCACAAAATAAAACTCTGATGTTATTAACTTCCCCATGGGCAAAGTAGCATGCCCAGATTTTTCCATCCTATAGAGCTAACTCAAAGATTTTAAATATTACCATATTACAATATTACTAGCCCACAAGACTCGTACTGCTACAAGCATATGACCCATGCAGGTAATAGTATCATATTCAGGGAAGCTATTAAATCATTTCCATGTCGTCCAAGCTGTTTTTTCACTACAGAGACCAGCTAACAACAAATTGTCATCTCCTCTTTTAGTGGTAATTGTGGACATAAACAGGAAAGAGAAGCAAAGAAATGTTCACTACTGATTCACGTAGCAAATAAGAATTGAGCACAGAGCATTTATTTCCCTGCCTCAACACTAAAAATCTAGAGGCCACACTGCAGCATCAGCTGCAGCAATTTCCTTCCCCTTCATGACCTGAAAAGAGCATATTAACTAAACCACAACCAGAACATGTAATTCACTGAGCAGAAACTGGCCAGGTTCTCCCAGATCTCCAAAAAGCATTGAGCATCCTTTGAGACTAACACTGAAGGTGAATTTCAGGCTTCTGCTATGAGTAACATTTCCTTTTATTCACAGCATCTCTCCAGCTACAGATTAGATCCAGCTCATTACCTGGCTGATATGAAGCCATGTGTTAGCCTGATATCATCCTTCAGCCCTCACACTTCCGCCACACAACCTAATCCCCATGTCCACTCCATATGGGTTATGTAAGAAGCTAAATAACCAGCTGATTTACAGCTGATGCATTTATCAGAAACAATTGCTGGTGGAATTCCCATTTCTGTTTCATTCATGTCTTCAGTCATCACAAACAGCAAAAAAAAAATATTTTTACATTGTCTCTATCTTTCCTATATCTGCAATCCCACTGTTGTATGCATACTACCAAATAAAATGGACAGAGCTGGTGAGAGAGCTTACAAGAGGAACTTCCTCGTTAAACCTGCTGTTCACAAACAAAGAAGGTCTGGTGGGAGACGTGGAGGTCAGGGGCTGTCTTGGACAGAGTGACTATGAAATGGTAGAGTTCTCAATTCTTGGTGGAGCCAGGAGGGGGAACAGCAAAACTGCTACCTTGGACTTCCAAAGGGCAGACTTTGAATTGTTCAGGAGACTAGTAGGGGGAGTCCCCTGGGGCTCAGTCTTAGAGAGTAAAGGAGTCCAAGATGGCTGGTAGCTCTTCGAGAAGGAAGTCTTAAAGGCACAGGAGCAGGATGTTCCCCTGAGCTGCAAAATGAGCTGGAGGGGAAGAAGACCAGTGTGGATGAATAGGGAGCTATTCAGGCTCCAGGAGAAAAAAAGAATCTACCTCCTGTGGAAGAAGGGATGGACAACTCAGAAAGAATACAAAGAAGTTGTTAAGATGTGCAGAGAGAAAATGAGAAAGGCAAAAGCCCAGCCTGAACTCAACCTGGTTGCTGGGGTAAAAGGGAACAAGAAACTCTTTTACAAGTATATCAACAGTAAGAGGAGGACCAGGGAGAATCTCCATTCTCTACTGGATGAGGCTGGGAATGTGACCACTGAGGATAAGGAAAAGGCAGACGTTCTGAATGCCTTCTTTACATCCGTCTTTAAAAGTCAGACCAGTTATCCTCAGGTTTCTCCACTCTCTGACCTGGCAGCCTTGGCTGGGGAGCAGACTAAACCCCCCACAGTTCAGGAGGAAACAGTCAGAGACCTGCTACTCCAACTGGACTGCCACAAGTCCATGGGTCCGGATGAGATTCACCCAAGAGTCCCGAGGGAACTGGCGGAGGTGATAGCCAAGCCACTTTCCAGCATCTATCAGTGCTCCTTGTTGACTGGTGAGGTCCCAGAAGACTGGAGGCTTGCCAATGTGACTCCCATCTCCAAGAAGGTTGTAAGGAGGATCTGGGAACTACAGGCCTGTTAGCCTGACCTCGGTGCCAGGGAAGATTATGGAGCAGATTGTCTCGAGGGAAATCACATGGCATGTGAGGGACAACCAGGGGATCAGGCCTAGCCAGCATGGGTTCACGAAGGGCAGGTCCTGCTTGACCAACCTGATCTCCTTCTATGATCTAGTGACCCATCTGGTGGATGAGGGAAAGGCTGTTGATGTAGTCTACCTAGATTTCAGCAAAGCCTTTGACACTGTCTCCCACAGTATTCTCCTCCAGAAGCTGGCAGTCCGTAGCTTGGACAGGTATACTCTTGGCTGGGTAAGGAACTGGCTGGGGGGCCGGGCCCAGAGAGTGGTGGTGAATGGAGTTAAATCCAGCTGGCGACCGGTCACGAGTGGTGTTCCCCAGGGGTCGGTGCTGGGGCCTGTCCTCTTCAATATCTTTGTTGATGACCTGGATGAGGGCATTGAGTGCACCCTCAGTAAGTTTGCAGATGACACCAAGTTGGCTGGAAGTGTTGATCTGCCTGAGGGTAGCGAGGCCCTACAGAGGGATCTGGATAGGCTGGATAGCTGGGCTGAAGCCAATGGGATGAGATTCAACAAGACCAAATGCCAGGTCCTGCACTTTGGCCACAACAACCCCAAGCAACGCTACAGGCTTGGGGCAGAGTGGCTGGAAGACTGTGTAGAGGAAATGGACCTGAGGGTATTGATTGATGCTCGACTGAACATGAGCCAGCAGTGTGCCCAGGTGGCCAAGAAGGCCAATGGCATCCTGGCTTGCATCAGAAACAGTGTTGCCAACAGGAACAGAGAAGTAATTGTCCCCCTGTACTCAGCACTGGTGAGGCTGCACCTTGAGTACTGTGTCCAGTTTTGGGCCCCTCACTGTAAGAAAGACATCGAGGCCCTGGAGCGTGTCCAGAGGAGGGCAACAAAGCTGGTGAGGGGTCTGGAGCACAGGCCTTACAAGGAGCAGCTGAAGGAGCTGGGATTGTTCAGTCTAGAGAAGAGGAGGCTCAGGGGAGACTTTATTGCCCTCTATAACTACCTGAAGGGAGGTTGTAGTGAGCTGGGGATCAGCCTCTTTTCTCGTGTGACTAGTGATGGGACTAGAGAGAATGGCTTCAAGCTGTGCCTGGGAAGATTCAGGCTGGACCTTAGGAAATACTACTTCTCTGAAAGGGTGGTCAGGCACTGGAATGGGCTGCCCAGAGAGGTGGTGGAGTCACCAACCTCGGTGGTGATCAAAGAGTATTTGGATGTTGTGTTGAGGGACACGATTTAATGAGAACTATTGGTGATGGGTGGATGGTTGGACTGGGTGATCCTGTGAGTCTTTTCCAACCTTGGCGATTCTATGATTCTATGATAGAGACCACTGTCTGACCGTGGAGATGAATATCAATGATTAACCTCCTGTCCAGATAGATCTACAGGGCATTTGAGCTTGAATCTTTTTCTGGACTCCTATGCTGACCCTAAGGCATCAGATAAGATTAATGTTCTGCACTTTATCACTTCAAATTGTCCAAAAAAAATGAGCCTTTGTTAGAGCATATCACAATATAGCATGAAGTGCTATGAATTTTGAATGTGCATGAAAAGCGTCATGAAAGTATGTATGAGTATGTGAGGACATTACAGCTACTGAGATAGTCCCGAAGGACTTTGGCTTGTGGAGGGAGCTGTAGGGGCACTGACTTGTCCGTATCATAGACTAGAAACAGTCCTTGGCAAATGGTCATCACTTCACATTACACTAAATGGCCAAAGCCAAAATCTTTGGACAACTCATACAGTCTCACTCCTTAGCCCTCGATTTCATCTCGATTGTTATTTTATGGAGCCTTCTATTATTTTTATACTAATAAACTAAAGAGTGCCTGAGTGCATCCTCTATCCAACAGTGGACTAGCTGACACCATCTGGAGACAGATGCAGCATTATAAAACTCCTTTCCCTTCAAAACAGAGCAAACACAGCAAAAGCAACTTTAAGGAATATGTGCTAGACAATGCTAACTCCTTAGACATGCCTAAAACTCTTGAACTAGTTGGAATGGCTAAAACTGTAGCAGAGGCATCCTCACAGTTTAGCAGAACAGACTGTGAAGTTGCATAGCTCTAATCCTGGACATGGCCCTATTTTAATCACAGTTGAAGACTCTTGGCTCCCACTGCAATCTAATTTATAGCTGCTGTGAAAGACAGAGCTGAAGGGACAGGGAGAAAAGGGAATTATTACAAGTGTGGATATTGCCCTTAGCAAAATTATAAAATAATATCCTGCAGCTCTTCCCACATCTGCAGATAAATATGTCAAATTGTTAAACTCACTATGTATTTCTGTTCCTTAAGCACTGCTCCCCTATAAATTTTAATGCACTTCTTTTATATTGAAGGTATTATTTGGTATAAATGATAAAGTGACACATTTGGTAGCTTTGTAAATACACATTTAAAGAATCCTGGCTGTCATAAAATAACCAAGCTGTCAGATCTCAAAGTCAAAGTGGAGCAAGGTGGTTAACTGAAATGCAACTCCCATGAAGAATTTGCTTGTCACTGTATACGTGGAGGCATCTGCTGCAAATACAGGCTCTCAAGTCAACAGACACTTTGATCGCAGGATGATTTATATCAGCCATCAAATGTCTGAGTGTTAACCACACATCTGTCACTGGGATAATGTGGCATAAAAGAGAATTTAATTGCTTTTGGATTATAAATAAAATGAACATTGCAGGAATAAATTACAAGATCACTGTTAATTTGTCGATTGTGCTATCAAGGGCAAGAAAAACTATTGGGCATAAAAAAACAAAGTTATTTTTTGCTCCTAGGAGGTGTAGTTAGGAATGTTTAAATAACAAATGGCAACAATCTCCTATTGGTAGGTACATACAATCTGAATAAAGAAGGCAGGACTGATGGATCTGCTATGTCTGTCTCATATATAATCACTTCTTGTAGGTGCTAATGGACAAAACAGCCTGAGATAAAGGGCTTGTGAAAGTCAGCTTTAAAGATATCTTTAGTATTTAGATCACCTCCTCCTGTTTTCTTCCTCTCACCTTTTACTTAACATCGATCTCTTGTAAGAGAACCATTTCTAATAGAATATAAGCTGTCCAATCATCACCTTGCATTGATGCCTAATTTTTGTGCTATGTCCAACCAAGTCATGGTTGTCTAGCATACCAGAGTGATACAAACAACATAAAAAATGCACCTATAGTACCTCTATAGCCAGTGGATAGGGACCTGGACCTCAGCTGGACTGTAGTGGTTGTATTCAGATAAATACTTGGCATTTAGACATTTAGATAAAAATCAGGCCTAGGGTTGTCCTGGAGCCACTGTAAACTTGGTCAGGTCACAGTAATCCATCCCCTATCCTCCCATGTTTTTATGCCTCTTTTCAATTTAAGCAATTTGTGAGAGTCGCTTTTTATAGAGGGTTTAGAATCATCAGGCCCAGATTTTGGTTTCATGTAAAACTTGATATAAAGTAAAAATTTGATTTCAATGTTGTGTAGCAGCATAGTAGAAATAGGAACAACACAAAAAGCCTTCCCAGCATTTTATATATGGGCTGATGAAGTGTTCAGGGTAGGTCCTTACCATGTGCCACTTATTACCTTGTACTATGGCATAACTTAGAAGCATAATTTAATTCACATACAATTTGAGAGAGGGAAGTAAATAATACTCACAGTATATGTGTGAGTATGCACTGATGGAGGGAGGTTAGCAGTCTAGTCCAATGTGAGTTATTAATTGTGAGAGATTTCTCTTCCCAATTTAATCCATTCTTGCTGATCAGCAGTGATTGGTAACTAAGTTTAGGACCTAATTCTTCTTGCAAACTGGCTTAAGTGACACAGAATCAGCAGAGAGCTGTCAAAAGACTGCCTCAGGGAATACCACCATGCTGAAGGTGCATCATTTGGTATTATAAGAGTGTAAGGGGTCTACACTGTCTTCTTTTACAAATGTCTGCCTAGTGTGTGTGACAAGGAACATACACTATTTTCTCAGGTTGGTTTATTTTAATTCTCACCCATTAGCTGAGCAAGCTGCTTTAATTTCTATCCAGGACCTTAGCTATACCAAAATATGTGGTAAGCAAAAAGCAGTCTTTGAATTTTCTACATCTTATTCTTTCTGAATATTAATAGAGTATTTGAAGTATACAATTACAATTACATGGTTCTTTCTTTCTTTCTTATTCATCTTTAAATAGTGAACTCCCAGTAAAAAACATGGGTATGAACTTTGTCTGGATCAGTCCCACCATGGGCTATGTATTGAGTTTAGACATAAGGCAGAACCCCTTTATCATCTCCAGAGGAACAGTTTCTGTAAAGATAAGTCAATGCCACAAGGAGTAAGGAAGTAAGTGAATGAAAATACTTATAGAAATGAAGGGTCAGAGAGGATCAGATGAGGAGAAAGTGCATTTAGGAACAGTTATTTTAACAAGAGAGAACAAGCTTGGAGGAAGACCTTAGGAAATGTCAGGCAACTGAGGCTGCTACTGAAGATCTGTTGGGCTCTGCAGAGAGCTGAAAATACTGTGAGAGAGTAAGGAGACCACAGAACCAGAAAATGATGATGAAGAGATCCAGGGACTAGAGCAAAGATGAGATGTCCCATCCCTGGAGACAGTCAAGGTCAGGCTGGACAGGGCTCTGAGCAACCTGATCTAGCTGTAGGTGTCCCTGCTTATTGCATGGGAGTTGGACTAGATGAGCTAATAAAAGTCTTTTGCAACTCAAACTATTCTATGAGAAGCAACATAGCATAACCAGTCCTCTCTGGATCAAGGGAAGGGACAAAATGGTTTTCTGAGGTCCTTTTCTGAGCCTTGGCTAAGCAAGTGGACTATAAGCAAGTGTTTTCCTGTGTGACTGTTTTCCTAATGCTGGTTCCATTTTCTCCACTGAATGACAAAGGTGAGAAAATGGCCTGTGACATTTTGTTTCATCCTTTGCTTTAATGCAATACTGTTAATATTTTCCACAGGTATTCCTTGCAAAGTAACGTAGCTCAATATTTAGACATTGTAAACCAAAACATTTGTCTTGCAGTGCTGAAGTGTCAGTAGGCCCTCTGGCTTCAGCTGACTTTAAATTTGTGGAGGGAATGCATTTACTCATTTATTTTACTCACTGGCCTTAATGAACGATAATGATGTGATGCATTACCAGCTCGCTTGATAGCAAGTGCTTAGCAAGACTGATATCCCAAGCTATTCAAATACAATAGGAGAAAACATTTGCAGTCCTTCATTTTGAAGGGCAAGTGAAAATTAAAATCCTAGTGATCCCTATCATCTTTACTTGGATAGTAACAGAAATATGAAATATTGCAGTTAAAAAAAAAAAAAAAAGCATTTTTTAAGAAGTCCTTTCATGTCTTTTTCCTCCCTTCATAATATTCAAACATGATAGCCCAATTTGCAGCCATTTCTCATTCTTATTGTAAGAATTCTATACATCAAAGCTATTCAGGCATCACCTGGTAATACAGACTGACAGGTATCATGCATTTATGATTGGATTCTTTGAAGGATGTGCAAAATCATACTAAAAGTTGTTACACATAACAGCCTCAGCCTCACCAAGGAATGTGCAACTGTCATTCTATCTTGTTTGGGATTGTGTCTACACCACCAGACAATGCTGGAAAAGAGGTTAAAGTTCCTTTTGTCTTGTCCCCATTTCTGCATTCAGAGTAGAAAGGCTGAATACAGCATAGCAAAAAATGCTGAGCTGAGAGCCAGAAAACCTGAAGTCGCTGGAAAAATCTGTCAAAGAAAAGAGAAATGAAAACTAGACTTGGTTTAAAAAATTATCATAACTTACATGTCTCTGAGGCAGGACGTAGTAGCTATCTCACATTTCTGAAAACGCAGTAATGGGCTGTTAACTGTCTTACCCCACAAGGCCTCCAGGGTAGGCTCTGTTGTCTACAACAGGATTCACCTACCGAGTGCATTCCAAGTAAGCATCCAAATGAGAACTAGACACCCTAATCTGTCTTCAGAGCCATTTATTGAGTAAATTAAAGGCCTAAAATTAAACAACAGTCTTGCCACCTAAGAGGACTCAGGTGGTCATATTTTCCAGAATGACAATTGATAAGTAGTATCCCTCTACCTTGAGGGTGTACAAAATGCATCTGGGCTTTCAGGAACAGATTTGAGAATTTATTCGTGAACTTTGGTAACTGAAACACCTTAATCCTGCACCATATATGTCAAAAATCATTCTAGATCTGAAACAGATTTTCTGATTAATATCATACATTTTCTCTCAATTAGAAGAAAAATAAAGTGTTCCTATTACAACTCTGTTATGCTACCAGTGTCTGAGTGTAAAGTGTTAAACAATGGAGTCCTCTGTACTTGTCTCTGTTTCTATAGCCAGACATCAGCAGAATGGCCTGCAGCAACAGTGATCTGTCATAAGTGGACAGGGGTCATTAATATGGAAGTTCCATGCTGAGTTCTTAAACTAGAAGCCTACTCATCTCTCAGTATAACAACATGCTTCAGGATGGCTTCAGACTACAAGCAAAGATCTTCCAAGGGAGATGTGGATTCAGTACAGTGATATTAAAACAGAATGTTCTCTTCCAAGGGTATCCCTGGTCAGTTTGGAATCAATTTTGTGTCACTCACAGCTAAACACCTCTAGGAAAAAAACCACAAGGCCTCATCCATGCAGCCAGTTCCTGAAGTTTAATGCTATTCCTTGGTTGCCAGAGTAAAAATATGTATTGAATTTTGCTGCAGTCAAATATCCTACCAGGAATAATTAACCCCTGAAATCGGAACACTTACACTTGGTCCTTATTTAAAGTTCTCCTCTAACTCCCCATCCTGTGACTGTTTTAATTGCTGCATTTTAGCAACAGACCCACAAGTGAACATTAAGGTTAAATACGGCGAGCAAATTCAAGATTTTAAAGCGTGCTCAACTTGAAATATACAGCGTGATGACTAGCAACACTTTTTGAGTTAAATCTATTCTTAAATTCTTCTCTAAATTACAGTAGAAACACATGAATATGGTGATTAAAGACCTTGAAAAGGAGGATGCATGATAAGAATGCATAAATATTTTACAATTACTTAGCACTTCTGTAGCATTTTATGTCTTCAAAGCACCACACAGCACTAACAAAATATGCAGAGAAGACGACTTCAATGAATCTGTGTTCAGGTAGATATTACAACTGTGACCCTCCAGGCATCCTGCATAAGTCACCGCATTTCCATCTTATGCTTCCCCAGGCAAGAGACTTTAATGGGCATCATGCAGTAGAAGAATCCAGGGACAAATCTGCCTTCTGCTACATAGAGCTCCAGGAATTCAATGAGGGAAAGTTATGATTTAACATGGCCATGCTTTAATTATGTGGCAGACTAAGCAGTTTATCAGTTTGCTAACAGTGCAGAGATCCTTGGAATAAAATCCTGCTAGCGACCTTTCAGCTATAAATATTATATCAATTTATTAGATGAGAATGTGGCCTCTTGCTCTTTTCTTGCTCTATTATTTTCTTTCTTTCTTTTTTTTTTTCTTCTATTTTGAGGTGCTAATGACAGAGTGTTGAAGGAGGGTATGCAAAATATTAGACATGTTTTGATATGTGGGACAGACTTAATATGACAAAAGTCTTGCTTATCTTGCTTGCAGGTATGAAAACATCATCCAGAATGGACAAGGCTTATTTTGACTGTGAGACCAACCTTCGTTTGAAAATGTAAACAAAGCCAGGACTGTAAAGCCAGAAGAAACTAATATAGTTTTCTAATGTTCTCTCTAAAGCAAACAAATCTCAGAATGTAATAATCCTTTTCTCATAAGCAAGAAACCTGTGATTCCATCAATACAAAGACTTTAGAAAGACATATATTCCTGAGTTAAAGACAGATATTTGTGATTTACCCCAATCTTTAGGAGGATCTGACAGCTACTCAGTTTTATTGACAAGATCAGTTTTGCATCATATTTCCCATTTAATATTTCTCATCTCTGCTGCCAGTTGTTCTGGAAATGTAGGAAGTGTTAGAAAACTATTGTGTACACATAACGTACAGTTTCAATTTGCAACTGTTTTGATCTTAACCTTTCAAGGTAACTTTCAGTGCAGCATATCTCATCGCAGTACTCCCTCGCAGGGTTAGCATAGCTCTTACACAGATATCTGTCTTGCCACTTGTGTCTTTTTTTTTTTTTTTTTTTTTTTTTTTGAGTATAAGAACACTTCAGTTGCTTTTGTTATGACGCTAGGAGTGCAGGACTTCTTTCAGGATTGACTGTATACTTCAATTCTGGTAAAAGATGGATGTTTCTTACTTCGCTTATAACACTTTAGAATAGCCAGACAAGTTTATTCACATTTTTTTAAACTCATGATGAAGGCAGGGGAGCTGAATTTCCTGATAGAAAAAAGTAGTAATCTGTACCTCACCTTAATCTCAGCAATTTCAAATCAAGAAGGCTGCTTCAGCCAAGTTTTAAAAAAAAACTCTCCCTGGAAAACATTGTGAGCAACTTTTCCATTTTCTCTGGGAAGACAGAAGGCAGAAAGAAGTCACTAAGAACAATCATAAGTAGTTAACAACAATGCAGTGCTACTGCTATCAAAGCAAAAATGATAGGCCATTAAACTCTCAAAGTAGAAAGATCTCATTCTGGTGACAGCTGCCCTATTGTGTAATGTGCGGAGGAAGACACCATTAAGTGTAATTAAACAAAAAGCCTAAAACACAAGGACAGGGGCCTTTTTCCTTTTCAAGATGAAAACCCTTCGTGTACATACAAAATGATCATCCATCATGACCATCCTCTTTTTCCCCCCTCAGAAAACAGACAGATGTCCAGCTAACAGGGAGTATGAACAGTGTTTCAATCTCAAGTTATTTCACACTACCTCCTTTAATCCCATCCCATCATGTTCTGCTTTGCATGTGTTTCCCTGGCTGATTCTTCCGCTCTTCATGCACCCTATGAGTTTCTTTCTCCTCTAGTCTTAAAAATGGTTCCTCCACACTTGTCTTTTTGCCATATCCTCCTCCATTATTTCTTATATTCTCTACCCCTTTTTTTCAGCTGGCTTCTGGACATTTATTTCCCTAATATTGGATGCATAGCTTCTCTGCTCTCAAAAGAGGTGGGATTACTTAGATTCCTAGTGCTGGCCAAGGTAGGATCCAAACAATTTCTTTCAAGATTTTTTTTCTCCTGTTCCCTGGCCTCCCTGCTTTGCCTGGGGCTCCACTGCTACTATTAATCTTCTGGCAGCACTTTCAGGTACCCTACAATAACTGCACCACCTTTGGATCTGCTGTGAGATGCCTGCTGGCTTTCATTCTTCCAAGATCCACCTCAGTGAAGGTGGAGGTCATTCCTTGATGACCTCCATGTAAATACTGGGTGGGGAATGAGAGACAACAGGCATAAATTGACATAAAACATGTTAAGACTGGATATCAGGAATAACATTTTTCACCACGAGGACAATCATGCAGTGGAACAGGGGCCTAGAGAGACTAGGGGCATCATAGAATTGTAGATTCATTGAGGTTGGAAAGACCACTTAGATCATCGAGTCCAAACACCAATCCATTACCACCACACTCACAAACCATGTCCCTCAGTGCCACATCTCTACATTTCTTGAACGCCTCCAGAGACAGTGACTCCACCTCCATGAGTAGCCTGTTCCAGTGCCTCACCACGAAATCTCTGATCTCAATAGTTTTCAAGATTCAGTTGCACACAGTCCTCAGCAACCTGGTCTATCTCACAACTAATCCAGCCTCGAACAGTAGGTTGGACAAGAGACTTCCGAGTTTCATTCTAATCTTAGTTATCCTATGACCCTATGACAATGTCCTCCAGTGACTGGTTCTTCATTCAGAATAATAACAGAAGGCACTTCTAATTATCTTGGCTAATAACCAGCATAATTATGTGATAATGACGACAAAATAGCAGCTAGATGTGCACTGCTTTTTGGGGTTTCATTCATTTCTTCTATGCAGTGAGGAGCTCCTGATGTTCTCTGGACACAAAGGTGAAAGTTTTTCTAAATTTAGAAACTCTCCATGAGTTAAAATGAGATGACTTAAAGCTCCAAATGTTTCTGTTGCATTTTAATATGAAAATATTTCCACTGAGACCCGCTGAAGCTAAAGTGGGCACATAGTTTAAGTAGGACAAAATGTGATCTTAGACTTACAAAGATTCACACGGGGACAAGTTATTGCCCATTTCCTCCAAAGGTCTGTTCACTCAAAATACTGCTGATGTACGCTCAGTTTTTCCTTCCAATGGGAAGGAACCCGTGCTTCTGGAAATCAACCCAGCCAACATGTGATGCAGTGGGACTGAGCAACATGTTCGAGGGAAATTTGTAACTGGTTTAAAACATTGCACTAAACTTTTTCAGTCACCTCAGTCAGGAACAAAACTGGATGTCTTTCCATCTCATAATGAGCTTAATCACCAATTTACAGATTCAGAGCTGTACCAACATCTTGCTCAAAGAGAGGATGTCACGTGGCACCCCTTCACACTCCTGGCCTGCTACACTGAAATAACACATCTATTCTGCTGAGTCTGGTCTACTTCACAGACAACTAAATCAGGAGGAAAGGCTTTCTCCAAAACTCTCAACCTGCTGCTGACTTCTCTCCACCTCCTTCTGCTCTGCTCTTGCTACTAACACACCACAGACTCAGTGACTAGTTGAACAAAATAGAACAACCTTCCAAAAACACAACCAACAAGTTTGCTGAAATCTGGAATTATGATCATATGCAAAATGTTCAATTTCTCTCAAAAATCTTAGGTTTTCTTTTTCAGTTTTTCTTTTGGATAAGGGTTGAATTAAAGTTTGTTCCACAGAACACGCCGAAGAGGCAAATTCTTTGTGGTCCTAACTTAAACTCTTCCTTCAAGATCATTTCTAACCATGCTCTTGCCAGGAAAAAAATAACAAATCTAGAATTTCTCACATTTCAGCTTGTGTCCATTGCTTCTTGCAGTTTCAGTGTGCATCTGTGAGAAATGCTTGCCTCTCTTTTTCCTGTACACTACCTAATCACAGATCTATGCACGTTAATGCTAATTGCTCATCATTCATCTACTAAGCTACTATTCATAACGTAGTTTCTCTCTCCTCACAGACACATTAACGTGTTGAATCTTTTTTTTTCTTTTCTTTTCTTTTCTTTTCTTTTCTTTTCTTTTCTTTTCTTTTCTTTTCTTTTCTTTTCTTTTCTTTTCTTTTCTTTTCTTTTCTTTTCTTTTCTTTTCTTTTCTTTTCTTTTCTTTTCTTTTCTTTTAAGTGCTAATAGTCTGTGTTTTTTGTAATCATCTTAGACATAATCACTCCAACGGGTGGATTCAGGTTTAAACACTTCGTACCACCCGTCTTAAATTGCAAAGCAGCCCCTTAGCCCAGCTCACTTCTATCTCCAACCTTCATAGAGAGCAGCTCTCAACTTAATACTTCATTCATCAATTCTGTCTTTCAGTGTTTTGAAATCAAATGATGGCTATAAAACACTCCCATCTATAGTAGTCATTCCTTCACAAATTCTTCAGTTTAAAGATACTTCTCTTAGAAACAGAAGTATGCCTTTTTCTTCACATAGTATCATATTTAAACTTCTTTCTGTCATGTTCTTATATTTTCCTGATCATTGCAGTCTGCCTAGTGCTTTCCTAGTACTCTCTGCATACATCCAAAGAGAGTATTCTTTTTCTTTTAGATAAAATGAATTAGCTCATGGCAAAACTGGTTTGAATAGCCAGCCTGCATAATAGAAACAATTACTTAAAGCCTAACCTAAATATTACTGGGTATGTAAATAAAAATCTATCACATGTAAACAAATTTGTCATCTGCAGGAAAAATATTGTCTTCGTGTATATGAGGCTGGTGTGTGAGCTCAGTGGATTCCTACAGTGTCACTTTCTTAGAAACTAGATTTTATGAAGACCCCACAATCCCCCTTGTTGAGATTATGTGCGTGCATATTTTACTTATCATTAGTTTCTAACTGTTCAGCATACAGTCTATGCTATTTCCCCTTTTTAATCAATGTGACTAGGTAGTTAATCCAAGGTAGATATTTCTTCAACAGCATGAATCCCCTTCAATACATTTGTACTGACTATAGACAAAGCCAAAATAAATTCTATTAGCTCAGATGCTTCCACTGGCAAAACTTATAGGACATTCTACCTCCTTCCTATGTTATCCCCACTAAACACAGGATGCCTGGTTTTTCTTATTTTTTTCATCCAATTTTGAGACCTTGGGTGTTATCAGAATTTTAAATTTCAGCAAGCTATGATAGTTCAATCACAGAAACCTTTGGAAAAAAAAAACATCTAGAGCTTTGAGGTTCACCTTCCCTTCTTTGTCTTTTTGGGATGCCAAAGTCAGTTAACAGCCAGTATTAGAGTCCTGTACTTCTCTCACTTCCCCAACCAACTTACATAACGAAAAAAATCTCCTGTTTTAGAGCAGAGAAGCAGATGTATAACCATGATCTACTTTCATCATACAGGAATCATTTGGGTGTTTTCCATACCTATTTATAAAAGCTGTAGAATACACAATATGTATATACATATCGTATAGATTGTATACATATAGAATATACAATATGTAGATAGACTGATAGACTGATAGCAAATAGGCACTTGAAATTGAGGCCCCCAACCTACAGTGTGGGTGGCTGCTCTCTGATATAAAACATCTCCTTTTGTCCGGGTACCTTAGCTGAAAAGTAATTGAATTGACTTTTTTTGGAAAGCGTGGGTAGGAATAGAGATGATGCTAACTACTGAACAAAGATGGTCATGCAGAGGAACTGAATTGACTTGTGTATGTTTATATCTTCAAAAATTAAGTACAGCTCTGAAAGTCAAGACTAAAAGGCTGAACTTTCAGAAACCCTTAGAGACCAGCCTACATATGGGCCTAAACTAATATACAAACAAAGTAGGTGCAAAGTCTGGCTTTGAGAAAAGCATTGGTCTCAAACCCAACTGGACATGGACCGGACACTAACTAGTGTAGAAGTGCCAGAAGCTTCCCACCACAGCAGACTGTCATCTTCACCACAGCAAAACTGTATTCTTCACCCAAGCATAACTCCCAGCTTGAGTGACTTATGTCACTGGGAAGTAAGCAAGCTGTTACGATCCCTCAGCAGGGAGCTGCTGCCTCAGCCTCAGCTCCTCCTGCCTCGGCCACAGGTCACTCCAGCCACAGGAGTGGCGAAGAGACATAAATCCAGGCTAAAAATGCAAGAGATCAAGACTGTAGCTACCCGATACTGGAGTATGACACCTATTCAAGATCTCTGGAGGTGAAGTGTCTGTCACTGCTATTGAAATTGTCCAAGAGGATTTCAATCAGTTCTGAGCATTGACACGCCCCTGAAATTTTAAACTCCATCTGTACCACAGAGGAGCTGAAAACCAGATATGTATGATGGAAATTTGAAATTGAAAGGATATGATTCCCCAAAGAGGCTAAATATTTAGAATATGGAAAAATGACCAATTCCATGAATTTTGCAGAGCACCTGAATACCTGAACAGCAGTGCAAAAGTTCAAGAATACCTTCACTAGCAATACTGGCAAGACTGAGACAAGTTGATGCTATTATTTGACCCCCTAATATTTGCTGTGGCAAATATTGCTTAAGAGATGTATGAATAGCTCTTTTTTGTTCTGATATTTTATTATGGGTGAACAAAAAAAAGAGATATTCCTCTAGTATTATAGCACTGAATGAACAGTAGGCAACAGACCAGTTGTCCACTTGGGCTCTACAGACTTCCTGTGAGATTTTGAACGACTCACCTGAATTACCTGTATCACATACATACAGACAGACACAGATAGCTCTATATAATTATATGTATGTAGTTTTTTATATATATCTTATAGATACAGGTAACTAAGATCTGTTTTTCAAATGCATACACCCTTTTCTCATAAATGACTGCAGAACTAAGACCACACACTGTCTCTTGGGGATGTTATGCAAAACCAACTAGGTAAAATTATTGCAAATTGTCCACTTGAAATTCAAGTAGATAATAGTATCGTATTTGTAAATAATCAGATTTCTTTTCCAAAGTGGAGAGAGAGCTGAATTAATTATTCTCATTGTATTGCTATGTTTATATAGCTTGTAGCTTTTTTCTCTTTATTTCCCCAAAGGGCATGCATATAAAACATTTACATTAAACCAAAAATATCTTTGGTTGCTTTATTAACTTCAAATTCACTTCCCCAGAATCCTCTTAATTAAAACTCTACCCAGAGGATTGGTTCACAGCTCACAGACATCTCAGCCATCTTTTAAACAAGGCAAGAAATAGTGAAGCAGCAGCATTTTTTAGTATATTGGAAATACGTAGGTACTGGTAGTAATTCAGGCTTTTTTACGAATAGCATAGTTCCAAACCTACTGCCTCTGTGGGAGCCATTGCTATTCAAATAACACTGTGCAGTGTTATTCATTTTGGATAACATTCATTGTGAATTGCGATTGTACCAGGAATTATTTCAAATTCAGTTTTGTTCATGTTGCAAACCTGGCACTTCAGTTAGTATGTGCATAAAAGCATCTGTGCATATATACAAGAAATGAAAGATTTTCAGTAGAGTACTGCATTACCCTCACAAGCTGTAATGGGAGCAGAGTCAGCTCTCAGATCAACATAGGCTGGAAACAGAGAGCACAGAGTGCTCTCAAAGAAATCATTAAATGACCTTTCTGTCCAAACAGTGTATCTGCATTGAAAAAGTCTCAATGAATTTTTTGTTGGAGAATTGTTTCAAAATACTTCCTTAAGTTAGTGACAAAAAGCATCTCGTATTTTCCACAGTGACGGAAAGGAAGGACTAAATCCTATTAGTCTAAATCCCTCTAAAGGTAAACATTTCAGCAAAAATAATATTTTGCACTACCATTGCTACTATTTGCAAAGCTCCAAAAGACATGAATTCCCACTGAAGATTCTGTGAGTTTATGCACCCATCCTCCTGCAGGCCATAAGAATACTGATGGCAGCTGGATGAAAACCTAGGTCATTTCTAGTACACACAGACAGCTGTAGAATAGCAGTTCTAGTTGGGTTTCAAGGCACTAAAGCACCACAGGGGAAAGAGGAGAGGAAAAAGTGAGACAAGGGTGAAGTTCTTTGTGTTATGATTAATTCATTGTTAACTGAGATCTGCTTTGATGCCAGACGTGAGGAAAAGTACCTTCTCAGATTGTCTATGAGGCTTCAGAAAGTATACAAACAGTGGTTTGGATTACAGAAAGCTGGTTTTTTTTAATTTAGTTTAAGCAAAACGTCCTTAGTTCCCTGTGAGTTTGCTACTCTGTAATAAGCTTCCTCAAGCGCTTTTCCAAAACCAAATAATCAACAAACTGGACTTTCCCTTTGGTTAAACAACAGAGGTTTCTGTCTAGAGTGAAACAAGAAAACAGACTTGGGTAAGTGCTGTCTCATATACAGTGACTGTCATGATGAAACTGTGGTGATAGTCAGCATTACATTAGTATTATAATTAGTATTACAGTTATTTATTCAGCACTGGAGAGGCTGCACCTCGAGTACTGTGTTCACTTTTGGGCCATTCACTACAATAAAGACATTAAGGCCCTGGAGTATGTTCAGAGTAGAGCAATGAAACTGTGAGGGGTCTGGAGCACAAGTCTTATGAGGAGCAGCTGAGGGAGCTGGGATAGTTCAGTATGGAGAAGAGGAGGCTCAGGGGACATCTGATCACTCTCTACAGCTCCCTGAAAGGAGGGGGGGGTTGGCCTCTTTTCCCCGGTCACAATGATGGGATGAGAGAGAGCAGCATTAAACTGCACCAGGGGAGATTCAGCTTGAATATTAGAAAAATTTATTTTCTGAAAGTGTGGTGAGACATTGGCACAGGCTGCCCAGGGAGGGGGTGGAATCACCATCTCTGGAAGTTATCAAGAAATGTGGAGATGTGGCACTGAGGGACATGGTTAGTGGGCCTGGTGGGGATGGGCTGATGTTTGAACTTATTAATCTTTCATTTTTAGTGAATTTTATGATTGTAAGAATAAGGCACAATGTTAACCACAGTCAGGATGGGCACTGCCTCATCCTAGGACTCAGTGTATCTGCAGGCAATACAGTGTGAAATCAGTATATATGAACTGAAGTGTAGACGTATTTGCAATGGCTAGGGACTAATTTAGACTTTATTCTTGGTGTTTTCTTTTTGACTAACAGACTACTGCGAGCTGCAGGAAGCAATTCAAAGCAACAGCAGGATGGTCATCTTCAGGAGCATATTAATGGCTAGCACTGGAAGTCTGCAGACAATATCTTTTTACCTGGAGGCTTGTAAGTTAAAATAGGGGTGTTTTTGTTTTTGTTTTTGTTTTTTTCGTGGAGATGCAACAGTAAATTCTCACTAATGAGCTGCCCACAAGGTGTCCTCCGTGAGTAGGTCTGTACCTCATACATAACTACAACACATTTCACCTATCCCATTAGAATCATAGAATCATAGAATAATAAAACATCCCAAGTTGGCAGAGACCTGTAAAGATGATCAAATCCAACTCCTGGCTCCACACAGGACCACCCAAATATCATATGTCTGAGAGTGTTGTACACTGAACTCAGTGCCATGACCACTTCTTGTGGGGAGGCTCTTCCAATGCCCGATCACCCTTTTGATGAAGAACTTTTTTCCTGATATCCATAATGAATCTCCCCTGTTGCATTTTCGTTATCACATATGCCAGTAATCGTCTTTTGTGTGATACATTCAAATTTTCACAAAGAATAATAGAAATACGAGAAAGTTCCTTCAAGTCATACCAGGAAGAGCTGCTGTTCTAATTTTGAGTCTTAAAAATATTTTCTATTGGAAATCATGCCCTTAAGACAGTGCTCAAAAATGTAGTAAGATTAAGTTGAAGGTGAAAAAAAAAAATTCAATTATTAGGTTTATACACAGCAATTTTGTACTTTGCCTGTCTCACAGTTATACAAAACATCAAGCTTCCCACTTTCTTAGAGGAAGGGAGGAATCAGTGTGAAATAATAGTATCCAGTGAAGCAAAACAACCCAGACATGATGTTCATTCCCGATGTCTCTGAAGGTAACATCCAAGCTTTCAGCACAATGGCCAGACGACTCCTCTAAAAGAAAATCGGAAGCTGTATACCAGCCCACAAAGTTTCCATCAAGAAAGAAAACTGATAAAACAACTCTGAAGACAAACTCAGAGACTGATAAAATTTAGAAGTGATTTTAACCCTAATTGTAGAGGAATTCCATTTATCATAAGGTTCTGATCAATTCATACCAGTTCAGTTTAAACCCTGAGTAAATCCAACAATTCTCCAGTTAAGTCAGAAATTCAGGACCAGAGTTCAGCCACCTCTAGTCATGTAAAACAGTAAAACAAATAACCAGCTTGAAAGGATCTGCAAAGTTGTGACAGGGGAGGCTCAGCTTGGATATTAGGAAAAAATCATTCTCTGAGAGAGTGGTGAGGCATTGGCACAGGCTGCCCAGGGAGATAGTTCAGTCACTGTTCCTGGAAGTTTTCAAGAAACATGAGTATGTGGCACTGAGGGACATGGTTAGAGAGCATGGTGGTGAGGGGCTGATGGCTGGAGTTAATGATCTTAGACGTTTTTTCCAACCTTAACAATTCTATGATTATATGATTCTAAAGCATCCTCTCCATCAGGTTTCCCTCAGCATTTCCATACAAAAGAGACCACAAGAAACTTCAGTCTTATCAAGAGAAGCACAATTATATTTGCTGTATTGAAGTGCTGCCAGATGTGTAAGAATAGGCGTGGATGCATGGATAGTGGATAGGAAGATCTCTAATAGACAAAGCAGGAAAGCAGAAATCAGTTATCCTGGGCTACACTCCTCACTCTGGCACTGTTATACTAAGGCAGTATTCTTTCAATGCCTTGTTTTCCCATTATAAAATGAGCTTAGATACATCACTACAGATTGGCAATGGCTCACAAGGGTATTTCTTTTGAGCTGCAATTAAGTAGTGTCTGAAATATATATTGAGATAATATCCAAGAAGTTGATATATGAAAGCAAAACACTTCTGTGAAGCACCAGGCAGCCAAAAAATTGAATGGTTTATACATGCATTAAAAAAGAGTCTTAAAAGCCAAAATGTCTTTTGTCCAAAAGATAATTCATGTTTCACAGTACATCTCCAGTCATTTTCATTTTATCCTGTATAAAAAGAAATGATGTTGAATGTAAGAGAAATGTATTATATACCCAAAGTTCTATAGTAATCTGAAACCAGACATCAGGGTTCATCTAATTTGTTAAGAAAACTATTTGTTATCTATTGGTGTGAAAATCATGTTTACTGCTTACACTGCCTGAGGCAAAACACGAAGATTCAAAGTTAATTTTCTTTCATAAATAAAACATTGCAAAAATCTTCACTGTGCTGTCCTTAGAGTGTAGGTAGGCTCAAGAGTTGGTGTATTGTTGCCATCTACTGGGTAAGACTTAAATCCCCAAACCTGTAGGTTTTGGCTCTCCGGTGAATATCCTTTTACTTCAGATATGTGATTGTGTATATTTTTCAGAATTCTGAATATATTGTGTCTATTGTAGCTTTATAATTCATTTTCCTAGGGTGCTGTGTGCAAAACTACTTTTCTCTGTCTTCAGAGAGTATCACTGATATTAAATGTGTGGTACTTAAGGAAACATAACCGTTCCCTCTCAGCAATGTACTAAAGCAGGTAAAGAAACCTGAATAATAATTGTGCCTCAAAAAGAAGCAAACACATGAATGCTTCAGCAGATTAATGCATAAGGCCATTATATTAAAGAGCATCTCAGTAAATTGTGTTTATAAACACAGTCACTGTGATTTTACAAGGCAAGAAGCTGAGCCCTGATTTGGATTCCCTGTTAAGATGCACACTGTGTTTACATCGTCTGAGAGTCAGCAAAGCTTTTAAAACATTTGGGTGGTTTTTAAGGACCCATAATTCCATTCATTTAAAAAAAAAAAAATACTCTCCAGCTAGAAGGAAAATGCATGTTTTCATGCTTGGAGCAATTGGAGCTTTATATAATAAAACAGAATATTTCCCTTTAATACCAAACTCTTCTTCAGTAGTCACTGAGTTATTTTAGGAGACTGTCCAAGAATATAAGATATAGTCATATAGTCTTTTATAGTTTTAAATGGGAAAATGTATCTCATTTGCCAGCATGCTGGGGAAGGCTGTTTATAGCCAGGGTAAGGAAGGGCAGTTTATACTTTTCACTTTTCTGGGGCAGTCCAAGCTACTGCATTACACCAGATCCTAATGTGAACAGGGCTTTTGTACCTGGGAACCTATCTGTGCCTTAAACTTATATGTGTGAGCATTTGAACACCAAGCGTAATAAAAATCCAAATGTGTGAAGTGAAGCTTCTTCAGCCAGGATCTTAAAACTATTTATCTGTGTGGTACTGAATCACTGAATCCAAACAACGTCCCATGTTCGCATGTTCAAAAAGTCTCTTCATTTGGAGCTGAAAGGAAATAGCGAGTCAAAATTCTTACTCAGTATAACTGAGTAACTCTCTAAAGGGAGACTAACATGGCCTTGACAGCATTAAGCTAGCTGACCAAAAAAAAAAAAAAAAGGAAATCCAATCGATACAGCATTGTACCTTAAAAAGAGGAAAAGTTCTGAGATCTCAAAACAGAAAAATCAGAGGTGGACAAAAACACTCAGGATGATTTTATAAAGAGTAAATCTTTGTCTGACAAGCTCACCTGTACTTTTTCAAGGATATAACAGAGAGCAGACAAGGATAACATGCTGGAGGTAATCTAGTTTGATTAGAGAGAGGCATTTGATGAAGAACTACACAGTAGGATGGTAAGTACAGAAAATCCAGCAAGTTGTCCTTGAATATTTGGAGGACAGTGAGCCTATTTTAGTATAGATTTATGGTTTAAGGGGGAAGAAAATGAAAAGTGAAACAACACTGATGTGAAATTGTAGATAGAACCATCTTCCAGATACACAACCAGAAAAAGGATCTTTGACTGCAAGGAGGGCAAAGTAAATCCTTTAAAGAACTGCAATCTATGCAGTACAGAAGTCCACAACTGCAACTAGGAACCGGCTACTATTTAGAAGACTGCAAGTGCACACTGTTGGCTCATGTCAAGCTTTTCGTCCACCAGAACCCCAAATCTTTCTCCTCTTGAGTCTTAAACATCTGCTTGTCTTTATGAGGGCTACTGGCAAAGTAAGACTAATAGATCTGTACTTCTTTGCACTGCTGATATGGTTAGCTTGCAGGGTGTTTTCTCCACACCCATCTCCAGCATTTTCTAGTAAGAAGTTGGTATCTTGCAGATCTTTCTTTTTTTTTTTTTTTTCTCTGAGAACAGCAACACTAAAAGGTGAGGAGAATTAGTTTTTTGTTTGTTTGTTTGTTTTTTTAATGCATTTATTACTTTGCTTTAAAAAACAAGGTATTATAGACAGCAGATAGATAGTAGCTGATATATAGGAGGCTGTGATCATTCTGTAGTATAGTCACAGCAAAGTTTTTGTTCCTGACAAAATGTTACATTAAACACTTTTTTTAACAGGACTGTTTTGCTTCTACTGCATAAATAAAATGGTATATTATGTGCTGCTTTAAGTAATGGGGCATACATATTCTATAACTAGATAGAGTTCTCTTGGGGAAATACCAGGTAGCTTCATAGTAATCACATTTCCCTTACAGTACTCGGTAATTACTAATTATTCTTAATGAGATCAAAAGTAATTGCTATGTAACCTTCAACTATGGTTTAGACATTGAGAAATAACATATGTCATCATATTTTACTCTGTAATAGCAACTATCCTGCTATTGCATGCATTTTACCATATATGTAGATGTTTGGTAGTTACCAAGCAAATAAAAAGTCATCCCGTCATATCTGTAGCCCCGATCACTTACTTAGCCCTTAGCACTTACTGAGATCACAGAATCCTAGAATCATAGACTATCCCATGTCAGAAGGGAATCACAGTATCATAGA
This sequence comes from Gallus gallus, assembly GCF_016699485.2. NCBI lineage: Eukaryota > Metazoa > Chordata > Aves > Galliformes > Phasianidae > Gallus > Gallus gallus. The sequence goes on along the minus strand of NC_052532.1, from coordinate 190,486,051 downwards.
GCCCAACCTTGGGCTCCACACGGGACCACCCAAACCCACTGTCTAAGAGCAGTGTCCAAACACTCCTTGAGCTCAGCCAGGGCACAGTTTTGCCTGCCAGGGGACATTGCTGACTCACATTCAACTTGCCACAAACCAGAAACCCCCAGGTTCCCTTTCTGCAGGGCTGCTCTCCAGCCACTCATCTCCCTGCCTGTACATATAGCCAGGGTTGCCCTGACCCTGATGCAGAATCCAGCACTTGCTCTTGTTAAACTTCATGCAGTCAGTGATTGCCCAGCCCTATTATTCGACCTCTAATGCTCACTTCCTCCTATACAAGGAGCTGTACGAGAGGCAGAGTTCACTGCCACCCTACAGAATGTTTGTGAACCTTCAGTATTTCCTTGAACAGCCAAGACTCACGGCTGGTCATAAGTAGGGCATAAGGCCACTCACTGCTCCTGCTTGTGGCCCTACAGTGATGTTCCATGTTACAAATCTGACCCAAATCTCCCTGGTACAACAGGAAACTGCTGATATCTGTAGTGGGAACAGATTGAGAACCTACATTTTCTGGTATCTATCAAACCTGGGGGGTTAAACAGATGTAGCTTATTGGAGTCCCATTTGTATTTATGATCTGAGTTTGCAGCGTCTCCATGTGAAATATCTTGATGATAGGGTCTTTGCATTTTCTACTGAAACTTTTTTCAAAACTGTCCCCCAGTTGGTTTTTGCAACATCTTTTCTTTTGGTTTTGTTGCTTTTTCAGGGCTTCTCAGATATCTATAATTCCCTAGAGGAATATTCCTTCTGTTCCACTACAACATAACTATGTTGCTTTTAGTTCCTTTCTTAATTTCTACTAACGCACCTACTGAATTTGTTGCTTATCAGAAGATCACCTCCTACCTTTAGACTCTAAAGGTCTCAGTCCCTTTATTTTACTCTTTATCTCCATGCAAAACCTTCACAGTTATCTCATTGCTTACACTCAAACTTAAACAGTTGTTAATACAGTGATACTAGAAATGTGTGAAAGTGCTTCTATGAATTTGCACAATCTGTTTATAATTACTTTTTTTTCCCACTGTTCAGTGGTGATGGGATGCATTTTTGTCTCAGCTCTGGTTTGTACTTTATGGCTTATATTTTAGACTGGACGTTCTCCAGGGAAAGATAAATAAATAAATAAATAAATACTGTCATTTATGACACTCCCCAACAGGTCTATAAAACCTTGATGACAATAAAATCTAATAAAGATAGGTTTTCCATAGCCCTACATTGACGATTTTGTAATTCCTAGTATTATCAGACATTATCATTGTTAGGTATACGACTAAGGCACACAACACAAATCAAATAACAAAATGAGTTGAGATGCTTTCTTCTTATTTTTCTCTTTCACTGCCTCTTCTGAATTCAGTTACATATTTATTTTCTATAATCTGCTAAATTTCAAGTACCTGCTTTGATCTATGTCTATCTACACACATCTTCCCACCACTACTCTTTTATTATTAGCTTTGTACACTTTCATGTTTTTTCCCCTACCAACTCTATTACTGAAGATAGTACTGTATGAACTCTCTAGACAAAATAAATTTTAGTCATTAGATTCACACAAAGTCTTCGCATTAGAAGAACCCTGGAAAAGTTAAAATTCTGACTTGTTTTCTTTGAAATAGATTCTTAAATAAATTATCTGAGTCATCTGGAGGTGGTTATCTTTCCCAGGAAACTACATAGGGAATCAGGAAAACTAATTTACACTGGATAGCTCACTTTAAGGTGGCTAAAACTAGGGGACAGAGTATCTATTCTTCCCCAGTGATAGTAGTCAGGTATCCTTTGAAAGCTAAATTGGTGAAGGCATTATATTAACAGTTAGCCCAAAAAGAGAGAAATCTTCCTCCAAATCTTTAAAATGGAAGGACAATGTTTTGGAAAATAACAATTACGCTTTATAGCTTTGTGCAGTCTGGATGGGAAGAAGTATTCTTTTAGACTGCATGTATGCTGGAGGAAGCATGGATCACGCAGGGCAAATCCCAGAGCAGCCCCTTGTCTCATTATATCCCACTGCAGTGATAGGGCCCCTGCATTGCTTTCCACTTCAAATAGCAGTTTTTGTCAGAAATCAGAAAAATTGCTTATTTTCAATATAAACCACCTAACACTAGGAGTGGGCAAACAAACTTTGCATGCAGCCAGATTTCATGCAGTAAAAAAATCCCAACCCATCCAAACCCTTCATTTTTGCAATCTCCTGGAGCATTTTCTATTTGTATGACAGCTTCACACAGTTTTCATCATGTTAACTGCTGCAAAATGAAATAAAACTGTTAACAAAATGACCACACCAACATAAAGAGCTCTGACCTTCAACTTCCCAGCTGCTCCTTCAGGAGAATTATCACCGTCCACAATGGCACATGCCCCATCACCTTGTCCGCTTTGCTGTTGAGACATGCTACCTGGATATTAAAGAAATGTCATTGTGTTGTTTTTTTTTTAAGTTCTGCAGAATGAATCAAGAAAAAGTTCACTTTTCCAGTCTATCTTTCAAAGGCTTCATTGCAGCTAAGGATTTCAAGTCAATGTTTTTTTTGATGGGAGAAAAGTCAGTGATCCAGACCAAACTGACACCCTTCGGACAATTTTGTGCTAGATTTCTATTTGGACAGACGTGAGTGACTGCTGAAATTACAACCTTTTGCTCAGTTGAGGTGACTTGTTTCTTATTTTTAAGTCTACTTAGTGGTACTTTACTCCTTTCTGGCATATTCTGTGTACAGTAAAATATAGAGGGCTGTTGTTATGACTCCCTGGAGAAACAGTTATGTATAGAGCTTTGTAAGATTTGAGGTCATTATTGCTGCTTTTTATCATTATATGCCACTGCCCCATTGTCAATTTGTGCACATTTATAGACATACCACAGTATAAAAATCCCTCTGCAACCAGCATAATTTTCTCCTTCCTCATATCTAAATCAAATACTTCAACCCTACAATGTAAGAAATATACAAAGGGAAATCAGAGAGCTTTGACTGGGAGGTTTCATCCCCAAAAAGGAACAAACACATCATTCTATAAGTGTGAACTTTATGATATTTTACTGTTCTGAATAAAAATGTGCTCTTCTAAAGGAGATGGGAACATGTGGCTTTCCAGTGATCCTGACACATGTGCACAGTGCTGTGACATTGATCACCAGCAGAAAGCTCAAGATGCCTGAACACGTGAAAGAAGTGCTGTTGTGCTGCTGGCTGAAACATATTAATAAGAAGCAAATGTTTCTATTAATAAAAACTTATTCTTTCTAGAATGCTTAAGCCCCAGTGGCTGTAAAACATACGGAGACAACATCCAGTAGCTATCTTTCTGTTAGAGGACATGACAATAGCCTGAACAGAGCAGAAAACCAAGGAGCAATTTCTCTGCTTAAGGAGATATGTTTTTTTCCATGGTACATAAAAGAACTAGCAGATTTTGCTGTTTTTTCCCAACTTGACTGGTCACCCCATGTGTTTTAGACAGACTAACTGGTTACTTCTTGCAGTTGATATCACATCTTTGAGAAAGAGAGTCACAGAACTAGCTCAGGGGAAGATCTCGGGAGGAACTGAATTGGTTCCATCCAAAACTGTTCCTTAGACAAAAGCAGTCCTTTCCTCCTAGCCTCTAGTACTGCAGTCCTTAGTGCTATCACAGCAGTAAAATGGTAAACAAGTTGCTTCTACAAAAGAGATGGACAGGAATTAAAATATTGAAATCACCCAGCTGTCCACAGGGATCTCATTAGTACCCAGTTTGCCTGCGAAAATACCACATTTCAGAAAGGCATTGTGTTATTACCTCACTTTCAATAGAAACACTGCTGTGCCATGACACTTCATGAACCCCAGAAAACCTGTTGCAGACTAGTCTAGATTTTCTGCACGGCAGGAAAGAAGTCTAAAAGTTGACAAAAGAGATGAAGTAGCAACAAGAAAAATAAAGCTTGATTCTACCTATATTTACTTTCTCAAGTGCTCATGCTGCTGCTTGCAGTGACCCCAGCGCAACTCCTTATTCACCTCGTTACAGCACTTCTTTTCAGAAAAAAAAAAAAAAAAAAAGAACACAACTTTCTTGGTCTCATACATTAAGATTATTTAAAATATGGCTTCCATATTTAATTCATTAATTTCAGTATTTTGAAGAGCTGCATTAAAAAGATTAAACTAAGATTTTCAAAGGTGACTTGCCTTGGCCTTCATCCATTCCCGTTGCTATGTAAGTGCTACCTGACTTCACAAGAAAAAAAAACCCAAAGGGGATGGAGTTAAGCCTGTTCTTCTGGCTTTCCTTTTTTCTCATTCAGAAATGAAAATTAAAGACAGATTCACATGCAGAAGGCACAGAAACTGGCTGCTGTTCAGTGGCCACTGAATACTCTTAAAATTCACATCCTAAATTCTTATTTGAATTAAATCTTGACTGCAAAACGTTGATATCATAATTTTTTCTCTCTAATGAATAATTCTTGTTATAAAATGGGAGTCCAGTATAACTTACAGGTCACTTAAGAATTTAAGGAGCTGAATACATGCCATGTGAAATGAACTCTCCTCCAATCCCCACACTGTTGGTGTAGATGTGCTCATAAACTATACTTTTCTATTCCTTTTCCAATGGATAGCTTTAAGAGGACAGGATAGGAGATTTAGATGTATTTCATCTCTCCCACAGTGAAACATTCAAGCATTAGCTGCATGATGCTGGTAGATCACTGCTTGTAGACTACATCTAACCAGATCTCAGGTACCTAAAGGTTACCTGTCTACTCCAAGTGTACAACCTGTATTTAAAGGACAGAGAAGGCACTTGCTGTGACTCTACCCACCTCCCCTTGATTCCCAGCTTTAAACAGGATTAACTATCCTCTTCATCTCCCACCAACTAAAGAAACTAAACAGCTCACATAGACATATACATTTCTAGACAGGTGAGATGATTCTTAGCTCATCTGTTCATTCACAGTAGATTTAACTTGTGCAATTTCCTGAGTGATATAATATCATGCCTGAATTTGCATCTCTAAGCTTCAGGATTGCGCAGTAAAATGCAAAAGGGGGGCTTTGAAGGCATCACTTCAAGAGAGCTTTAAAGAGTTTGAATTATTTTCCTTGCCACTAACTTCCCTTGATTTCCCACCGAGACCCATGAAACTTGAAAAGGCTGCCTATCTCTTCTGCATGTTTAATATATTCCTCTCCCCTCCGAAGCATCTGTATCATACACAGAGAGAAATGTGTTTTTATAAACAACTCAGCAGCCAGCAGGAGGTGAGATGATAGCTAGCTGGTGAGGCGCCAGTTAAAGACAAGACATTCCAACGTTATAAAAGATGAAGTCAGATGAGCCTAACTCCAGGAGGGTTTTGATTTTTATCTTAATAGTTCTCTTTCCCTGCATGGTTTTGAGAAAAACACCATAAGAAGGAAAGAAGAAGCTCTAGTGTGGGACAAAAACTTTATTTTGTCAGTATTGTGCTTGTGGGAAGAATCTGACCCAGAAGTTACAATGGTTTATCTGGACTGTTGGCCATCAGAAGAGACTGTGGACAGATAATAAACAACTGACTCCTGATACTTTTGCTAGGTTGTTTCCCAATCTATCATGCTAATAGTGTTACAGAAAATAAAAAAGCAAAGTTGGCTTTCTTTTTACTGCAATCAAAGTAGTCTTAAAAGCAAAAGTAGTTTGTATGTCTTTCGTATTCACAGTATCCTCAGTCTGGCAGTACAAAGTAGAAAACATGTTGAAAAGGACACCCTGGGGAGAGCTTCAAAGAATATATTCTTTTACAATCTATACCATACAATTTTCATATTTATTTAAAACCTGTGTGCATGTGCATGTGTCTCCAGTGAAACATTTTTAATACTTCATCCTCTTGGTGAAACATTTATTTTTTTACATTTAAATCATTCTTCTTTAACAACCATACAAATACTTTATCTCAAGCAGACTTCAAAAAGCTCACAGAAGTTTTCTAAGGACATCCTTGATATTCTGCATCGGTTCTTCATGTCTTCTAAACCCATCTTGGTCCCAGAAATGTTTACTGTCATAATACCATGTAAATATAAACAACAACAACAACAAAATCATAATGTTTTCCTTACTGTCAGTAATTTTAATCCGTATTTAATATATTAATAATTGAAGCTTTCAACCAGTTGCGTATATTGCATTTACACCATTACCGTTGAGAAAAATTTTTATAGTTTCAAGTCACAGTTTGGAATAAAATCCTAAAAAATGAGAACGAGTGATGTGTGTATTTATTTGTTATTCTGGACAGTACATCTGAATTGACCCTGAGACATCCCTTGTAAGGTCCTAGGAAGATGAGGTGTATTGCAGTATTCTAACCAATATTCCTCTCTGGTCTCATACATTTCTGAGGGGACTTGCCAACGTTAATGCCACTGCAAACAAACAAAAAAAAAAAAGAAAAACTTTTTTTCTTCAAATAACCTTTGTCTTCAAAGCTGTAACTCTGACTTCAGCACTTCACCAAAATAAACAATTTAATTAGTGATAAAGGTGGTGGCATTTGCTTGGGTGGGAAAGTAGCGAAAGAGGAATAAACATCAAGCCAGTTTAGCCACTTAGTTTTAATCCTATTATCTCTTCCTCTCATTCTCTTCTTCTGCAAGATAACATTTCCTAGTAAAAGTAATCCGAGCTGTAATTTCCTCTGTCATAGTAGGAATAAAACAAGGTTTCTACACTACTTCAATTGCACTCATTTTCTGTTTAAAAAAAAAAAAAAAAACAGTTGGGACTTTGGTGGTGCAAAGTCTTGTGCTGCAAGATTTGCTTCCACACTACAAGGGAATAAATGATGGAAACAGAATGATGTGCTAGCAAGGAAAGCTGAAGGTACCAAGTCAGACCTGAGAAAGTGCGATTCCCCTGTCAGTCACTGAGTGCCCTTGGGGAAACCACATGATTTCATTCTGCAGACATGTAAGTAACATTTCTTACGGCACATGCAGGGAAATATTTAAAGAGAGCTCTACTCAATAAAATGAGAAGGCTTTTTATTTAATCTGCTATTTAAAGAGCTGTTTCAGTTCCAAGCATTACAGCCATGTAAACATAGATTGGTTATTATTTTTCTGGTGTCTTTCCAAGAAGTACCCTGTGCTTTCCTTCAGAAGTCTATGCTACTCAGAGGAGGCATGAGGATTTATCTGTGATTTCTATCACTTTGCTCTTGCCTTTCTAAGTGCCCTGGTAAAAACTTTAAATTGGATTTCAGTGCCGTCCAGAATGATCATAGAAGCAAATGATAGAATGATCATCTAGTAATAATCATCTAGTACTAGAATGATCATCTAGTAATAGAATCATAGAAACCTTAGAGCTGGAAGGGATACCTTCTGTCCCTTAGTTTCCCCCCTGTAAAATGCATATCCTAATACATACACTCCTAACTTCAGTTAATCACACTGATGTGGATTAGAAATGCTTTAGGACAAGATGTTTGCTTCTTACTCAGTGGTGAAACAGTGATGTAAAAGGGCCCCTAATTTTGGTTGAGCTTGTGCTGCTTGTACATATCACAATATGTAGTAAAGGACTTGTGAAATCTCAAGGGCAGATAATAAATAAGAGGGGAGTAGAGCAGTAAAGGTCATGAAGATAAACTCATGATTCCAAAAGATTCTGTGTGAGATTCAGAAATAATACACTTCCCGGATATTGAATTGGGTGGAGAAACCTGGAAAGTCCCAATAAGAAAAGATATTTACTGGAGCTTGATGATCAAAGGTATATGGTAATAAATCAGACAAGCAAAAATAGCAATCTTAGATGTTGTGTGCAGCAGCACCTGAGGGTAAATGCATTAAATATCTTTCTGGATGCCAGTGCAGCAACTGTACCTGGAATGCTGAATGCATCTGTAGGCAATTTATCAGAAGACTATTGCCAATAGAACTCACTGAATACCAGTTAATATAATTAGAGGGCAGGAAGGATTGATTTGCTCGAAAAGATTAAAAGAGCTTGCTACAACCTAGATAGCCATAGGTGTAGTAACAAGGAATAGGATGGGATAATTAGAAATTCAGCTGCTTGTCATAGCTAGTCTTGGTGTGTTTTGCAGAATTTCCAAGCTGGACACATACAGTTAAAACAGCCAAGCAGCACAGATAACAATGTAGTTTCATTGCCTGGGGGCTGGAAATGTTTCTTTGTTCTAAATCTGACAGGAACTCCACACAGTGAAATCCTTGGAAGGTATTGATGTGGCCTCATTCTTTTGTCAGCTACGCCCATTTCCAACCAGTCAACGCAAAGATCAGAAATAGGTTTGTAGAGATTTGTTACAGAAATAAGAGTGCAAGCAGTATGAATGCAAATGTGTGTGTACGTGTGTAGACAGTGAAGCAACAGCAGAACAAGCAACAAAATAGTGTCCTCTATTTACAGCAAACACTATTCCCAAGGCACTGTGCCCAGGACACTGCTCCCAGATGTTTGTCTGAGGAAACCATTGTTGATGGGGCTCTCACAAGGCTTTCACTCTGATAAGAGAAAAGAACACAAATGGTCCGTCATTGGAAGATATTACATTCCAACAAAAGGAAGATGGCAACACAAGTGAAGTACACCGCCTTTGCTGTTTCTTTTAATCCAACAGGAATCATAGAATCATGGAATGTCTTGGGTTGGAAGTAACCTTAAAGCCTATAGAGTTCAAATCCCGCTGCCATGGGCAGCAATACCACCCACTAGGTTAGGCTGACCAGGGCCCCATTTAACCTAGCCTTGCATGTCTCCAGGGATGGGGTTTCCACAGCTTCACTGGGCAGACTGTGGCTGTGCCTCACCAGCCTCTGAGAAAAATATTTCTTCCTAACATCTAGCCTAAATTTCCCCTACTTTAGTTTAAAACCATTCCCTCTTGTCCTGTCACTATCAGACCACATAAAAAGGAGGTCTCCCTCTTGTTTATAAGCTCCCTTCAAGTACTGGAAGGCCACAGTGAGGTCTCCCCGGAGCCTTCTCTTCTCCAGAATAAACAAGCCCAGTTCCCTCAACCTTCCTTCATAGGAGAGGTGCTCCAACTCTCTGAGCATCTCCATGGCCCTTCTTTGGACCCACACCAAAAGCAAGAAAGCAGATACTCATTTCAAATAAACAAGGGAAACCAGACCATGACTACTAATCTTGATCAAAATGTGAGAAGTCAGAAATAAGCAAGATTCTTAAGTCCACCAAATGAAAATGATTTCAAATGTCTCAGTTCTTCATTATCTGGGACCTCCACTGGATTTTTACCCCAAAGGCCATTTCTTTCCACTATAATGTATTAGAACAATGCACAACAACAAAGATACTTCTAAGTGTGTCACTGCTGCTGAAATCCAGATAAGCAATGGCTGATTAGTTCTGTAACAAAACTAATGTAATGGTCAATTCATTATATAGCAAGATGTAGTTGAATTACTATCATTAGTGGCATCTCCAGCTCATGAAGGATCCATGTCAAATAGTGTGAGGCTGGTGTTACTTTGACAAACACAAATGGAAAGCAACAAAAACTCTTTCACCATCCTCTCTAAAAGTTTAAAACATTTATTCAAACTATCTCTAAGATAAAGTTGTCCATCTCATCCATCAGTATGAAGTACCTTCAGCCTATCCATTTAGTTCAGCACGCAGCAATTCATCCTCATTTTTCTGAGGTAAAAATGCGAGTTTCCAGCAGTTTGTCAGGTCAGTTGCATATATATTACTTCAGTTAATCTAGTTAAATACTATCCTCATTAACTACCACGGCTCCTACTGGATCCTGGTCAGAGGGCTAGAAGTAATTTGTAGCCACTAACTACTATGCCACTGCTTCTGTTGGCTTCTGGCCCTAAGGTCGAGTCTGATTTGCCTGGCTCACTGCTTAGAATTCAGAGATTCAGTGAATGGCATTCTTCCTTCTGACTGTGAACTGGTGCACTGCTCTTGGTGGTAAGGAGTGCTTTGCTTCTGAATGTGCCAGTTGTTTGGCAAGTTCACTGAGGCCCTGGCCATTTGCTCTTTAAGCGTTCTGTAGTTCTTCCTGAAAGAATATCTTAGAGTGAACTCCTCCTGCTCAAAAAATCACACCTTTCCTAACCATATTTGTTTGTAATTTCAGCCAGATACAAATTTCTTCTCCTCTTCATTCCCTAAAACTTCTGTGTAAAGCCTCTTACATCACTCAACTGACGACCATGAGCTAAAGAGCAAAAACGCAGCAGTAGGAAGCTTTATGACCTATGTTCCCTGTGGATCATCTCTATGCCAATTATACAGTATTGCTGCATTCAGATTATTAACTGGTGCACAGCAGCTGAGAGCATGCTTCATTTCACTGCCGGTCATTGTAATGTTGTACAGAGCCTGCAGTATGAAAGTCACTACAGGAGCATGGTGACTTTAAAGAAGTGTTATAACTGTACTTAATTATTGCCCAAGTAAAGAGTCCAATGAAACAAAGCCTCATTAAAAAGCTTTGCTGGTTATTTAAATATTTTTTAACTCTCAGAAAATTCAAGGCAAGACTTAGATGCTATTACCAATAAGAGCATGGACAATTCTCTGCCTTCAAGGCCAAGTGGCATGGTACAGACACCTACACAGTGAAGCCCTCTTCCAGGCCAAAACAGCATGGTCTCACCCACTCTGCCTAATGCTAATATCTCAGGAGTTGTCAAGGAGAGCATTAGATGGCATGAGCCAAAACCACAGCAGGAACTCTGAAAGAAATGGAATGGCATAGACAGTGACAAAGAAATCTTCAAGTCCATGCCGTAGCTGTCTTTATTTTACTTCTATAGATAAAGCCTAACAAAAAGAGACTAGTATTCATGGCTGGCTGTGCTCTGGGACTACGTACATGCTGTAGGCTGAAAAGAATTATTACACCAGGGAGCAGTCCGAGAGCTTTAAGTTCACCAGCAACGTCCTACAAGAAATAAAAATAAAAATCACTTGACTCATACTGAAACTAAATAGCTTTAAAAGTTTAATTAAACTAAAATTTCCAGGTAACCAGAAATTGTGGTTGTCAGCCAAATCTAGTTTCATACTGTTCCCTGCTAGGAAGAAGACAATATTAGTGCTAGCAGTACTCTAAAGCTTGCAAATGAGTTTAAGTCATGCAAAGAAACAACTTCCAGCTGAGATAAGTTTGACCTAGGTCAATGCAGGAAAAACTCCCATTAGTCTGCTTTCTAAATGAGAAACCTGCTTCAGGCTTAACTGCAGTAATAATTCATAGCCTGTACAGTCAGTCCAGCCACCATATGGAGGTGTGATTGCATGGTGGCTAAAGTCGCCTGTAATATATAAACATATCTGCATAACTCTGGCCAAGCCTTCACTGGTATCCACGGGGGCCAGGATCAGTTTCTGGGGTATCAAACAAATGCTGATTTGAATCCTACTAAGAAACATTAGAGCATTGAATGAAGCTCTTTAATTAGACACTAATTCATCCTTCTTCACCTGGAAGTGGCAATTAAGATGGCTAAAAATGTCAGTGTTTTACTCAGAAGAGGAAATAAAAGGAAAATGGGAAAACATTATACAAATTATTATTCATTTTCTAAACAATCCTCAAAACTCTCAGACATTTTGGTGGGGCGACTGCTTCTCTTGATGAGATGTGCAGCTGCATCCAATATCTTCTATGTCCCATGTATAGCTTGCTTGTACCGTACTACTATGCTCTTCAATTTTGATTGTTTTCCCCTTGAACCTGTGAAATATTTATTTCATTTTATTTTCTTACCACATATGGAATACTTCAGCATCCAAAATTTGATCAAAGGAGTTTTAAACAGCTGTCACAGCAGCCTCATTTATCATAGTAGTGTCACTCTATAGCTCTTTCACATGAGTGAGACTATGGGGAAAAAGCAGCAGGATTATACTAATGTCTGCAGTAGTATTATTTACTTTGGTTGGAATAAAGCAATGATATTTTTAGTTAGTATTGATCTAGTTGATTTTCCTTTCTCTGCACAAAACTTAAATTCGCTCAACATTTTTTTTTCCCCTGATTGAAACACATTGAATTTATTGGCTGCTCCTGGAGGTATCTTAATACCATCCAGCAGATTCATTTTCTGCTGCATGGTTTGCAGACCAACTTCTGTGCCATCAGTGCTCATGACAGCTGTTAGTGAGATACCCAGCATCTCTCTTGCTCAAAAAGCTGAGCAGCAGCTCTGTGCTAATAGGTCATTTGTAACTGGAAGACTGTGGAAGATCAAATCAAGCAGTTGCTGGAAAGCTGATGAAACCTTTATGTTATAACAAATACTATTTTAAACACTAACGCCTGCTCAGAAGATACATTTAATCAAAGGAAGCAAAGAAGCAAAGTACGTTTGAACGGTACAATACGTTCTCAGAAAATGCAAAAGTGTTTTGAAGTCTAGAGGAAAAAATATTTAAGTTCTTTTTGTGTAATTCAAGATGTCTCCAATGTAATCACCTATGGCTGAACTAGACCACATATCTAGACTGCTTTTAGCTAACAAAACATCATTTAATATTAATAGGTGCTTACAGGAAACTCTCTTCCTAAGATAGCCAAAGGGAAATAACAACAAACAAACTTATTTCCTTCACTACATCTGAGCCCAGAGTGGCTGGCTCAGATCGAAACACCCAGACTGCCTTGTGGTAGGAGAGATCCTGCTCCAAGACACTCAGGATTCAGTTTCCACAGACTTGGAACTTGTCTTGTACTAGAATCATTGAATGATTTGGGCTGGCTCTTAAAAATCACTTAGTTCCAAACCCCTGCCATGAGCAGGGACATCTTCCACTAGATTGGGTTGCCTGAAGCCCAGTCCAACCTGGCCTCTTCCAGGGATGGGGCATCCACCCCTTCTCTGAGCAACCTGTTCCAGTAACTCACCATCTTCATAGTAAAAAATTTATTTCTAATATCTAACCTAAATCTACCCTTTTTTTGTTTAAAACCATTATCCCTTGTTCTGTCACTTCACATCCTGATAAAGAATCTCTTCCTATCTCTTTTGTAGGTAACCTTTAGGTAATGGAAGCTAGAAATCAGATCTCCCTGGAGCCTGAACCTTCTGCTCTCTAGGCCAATCCACTTGAACTCTCTCAGCTTCTCTTCAAAGGAAAAGTGTTCCTATTAGTTCTATAATTTATGAATATTGTCCATTAAAATGGATAAAAAAGTGAACAGATCAGAAGCAAGTTTATTCTCCAAAATTTATATAGCGAAGTGAAAATTAATAATTTTTTTGAAATCATTGACTGAAAACCAAAAATGTCACTGCATAATAAAATCTCAGTGCCACATGGGAGGAGTAGTTGCATTGTCTCAATCCTTCTCTCTCATCTGTGGGACTTGACTCTTGACTCTGGGCACAATCAACCCCAGCACCAGCCCATAATGGGGGTACTCAGTTAGAAAATAGTTTTACAGAAAAGCATCTGGGAGTTCTGGTGTACACCAAGTTTAATATGAGCCAGCAACAAGCCCTTGTTACTAAGAAGGTTGCATAT